>NC_142114.1:30005000-30277500 GCF_056152115.1 Neolamprologus brichardi | reverse complement strand
TCAGGACTCGTTAAAGGCCTGTAAATTCTCTCTGCTGGGAAGAATTTACTTTTCGGTGAGTGTGTTTGAGGACACACCTCCTCCCTCTCTCTGGCTGTCTCTCGCTCTCTCTCTTTCTCTCAGAAAGTTTGTGTCTCTCGTCCAGAATGAACGTGTTGCTCTCCATCTCTCTCTGGCTCGCTCTGGTAGTGCCGTCCTGCCGTGGTAAGTGACCCGCGACCTTTGACCTAAACTAGTTCCAGTGTCTGTGTTGTAAATATCTTCAGTTTAACCTCTTAAGCCCCAAGCCTAACTGATCTCCTGCCTTTTGCCCCCGTATCAGGGAGGTTTTAAGAAAGCAGAGCACAGATAAACAAGCTAAAATGTAATATTCATGCAGGGAGTCGGCCCCAGCTGCTGACAGGTGTGTTGCTTTATTTCAGGTACAGGTTATCATGCTGTAAAAAGCCTCCTGCAGCTCTTACATGTCCTTACCTGTCACTCTGTGCATTTGTGATGGTGTCAAAGATTAAAGATCAGCTCTTGGGTCAAAATAATCACATCAGCCTTTAGTTATTCATTTGTTCCTTAATCAACTAAAGTGGGCGGATCTTTGAAAAGGAAAATCAGGTCTTTTCAAAGATCCGCCCACTTTAGTTGATTTGGTACAATCTTCAGATTAAGAGTAAAATTGTGTCTCTGCCACCATGTTGTGGGTTAATTTCCAGGAAATGCAGTGATGACAGCTTTATGGCTGTACATAACCCTAACCACACCCCTCCGATATGACATCACCTCTCCTTACACTTTATTATCATCATTTTGTTGAAGAATTAAACATTAAAGTTAAAAAATTACATTTGAATTAAAAGTAACTTTATTTATGTAACTTTGTCTTATTATTAAAAATATACGGAGCCCCACAAGGGACATGGGAGAAAAAAAAATTAAGACGGACTTTTGCGAGATCTCGCAAAACTAACTCGGGATCTCGCAAAAGTTTTGCCTCCCGTTAGCTTCGAGCTAACGGGAGACCTACTACAGCCGGGAGGAACACCGCTTTCCCGGCACATCGTGCCTCGACCTCCCGGTCGGCTTCGAGCCAGCGTCCGAAGAATGCGGCTAAAACTTTTGCGAGATCTCGCAGAACTTTTGCGAGATCCCGAGTTTGTTTTGTGAGATTCCGAGTTAGTTTTGTGAGATCCCGAGTTAGTTTTGCGAGATCCCGAGTTAGTTTTGCGAGATCCTGCAAAAGTTTTGCGAGATCCCGAGTTTGTTTTGCGAGATCCTGCAAAAGTTTTGCGAGATCCCGAGTTTGTTTTGCGAGATCCCGAGTTTGTTTTGTGAGATCCCGAGTTTGTTTTGTGAGATCTCGCAAAAGTCCGTCTTAATTTTTTTTCTCCCATGTCCTCCGTGGGGCTCCGTAAAAATAAAATGATATGAATGTTGAAAAGGTGTTTAAGAAGAGGGTGGGTGAGTTCGGGGCTATGTAGTGTGATGAAGCTCTTATCAGACCTGTTTGCTTTCATGGTCGCGTCTTCGCCTGAGGAGTGACGGTTGCTGAGTGTGTGGTCCCTCAAGCGTGTTGGGACTTTTACTGTGTTGCTCCTCGGGTTGATAGTCAGCACGTAACTCATGTTTTTCAATAGGAAGTGTATTTCACGTCTGCAGCAAACATTTTGTCCAAGGCGCCACATGTTGCCATGGCAAAGAAGCCATGAAAGAAGCGCTTTCTGATTGGTGGTGTCATCAGTAGAGCGTGTTAGGACCTTTTCTTCCACTACACTCATTTTGACAGTAGTTAGTCTGTTGTCAGATTATAAACAGACATGAGAAATCCACTTCATGGAACAAATCTTTATTTTCTCATGAAGTGGATTTTCAAACAAACAAACAAATAAATAAATCTCAGCATAATTTTGTCTTCTTGTCATAAGTTAGATGTCTCCTGAGGGTCGTTATTAGCTGCATCATTAAACAGACCGATCATTCCTCTAAAAGTCTCCAGTGGTTAGACGGTGAGGCCCAGAGAGCTGAAACTGCTGTAATTCTTCTTTTTGTTCTCTAAATAAGCGTCTGGTCCTTTGGCCTGGCTCCTGTGTATAAACTCAAAAAGCTCCACACTTAAACACACACGACGTGACAGCAGTCATAGAGCTAAAATTAGCCTTTCCTTTATTTTCCTTTCCAAATTATATTTCATGAATTCCAATCGGACGCATGGCTCAGCCCTCAATCCAGATGATTCTCTTCCACTTGCATTGTCTCAGCTTCAGGGACTGACCTTGGGCCCAGAACCAGCAGCTCTAACAGTAATGACCCAGAGGAAAAATTATATTAAATGTAGAAACAGTAAAGGCACAGTGCCAGCAGACTACATCCTGCCTCCTAGCAAAGAATTTTTAGTTTCCCCCGGGGAACCAAAGCCCATCTCAGGCCAGACGAGATCTGCAGTCTGTCCAGCGAGTTCTGATTCTATACTGAAATCTTCTGTGAGAAAATATTCAGGGCAAAAAGCACCCAGGAGGCTTCCTGATCTCAAATGACTGCTTGGGACTCAAAGAAGCTGCTTCTCCACGGCAGTAATTTGAGAAGGTGGAATATCAGCTTTGATGCACGTGGTGTGACTGTCAGTGGGTACTGCTGTTGACTGATATATGACTTAACTTAAACAGACTGAACTGTCCCAATGATTAGCTGGAAAGTGGTACACAAGCATGTTCTCTCATGTTAGCCACTCATGTGTGACTTCATTGTTTCAGACCCTCCCAAAGCTCATGAGGGTTCGTGCACACACTGATCTGTAAATGGAAAGTTGAACTCTATCTCTGCGCCAATCCGCCGCTCCGTCTCATACAGTACGCGGCTTTCTGTCAGTTGTGAAAACATCCATAGATATTTGAACTGCCCGTCTCCCAAACCTGTACGGAGAAATCTTCTGTATGTGCACTAAGCAAAATCTTTTAAAATATGCTTTCAATCTTTGTTTTAAATTAATTTCTTAGCACATTTTTTGATCTCTTAGATCAGCGGTCTCCAACCTTTCAAAATAAGACACACAACTACAACACGGGAAAAGACCCAGGGAAACCGAGCTGACAATAAAAACCTTTCTCTCGTGGCCCGGTACCAAACGACCCAGTTGAATAATATTAAGAAGAAGCTGAACATTAAATTCAAGTATAGATATTTGAACACAGAGACACATAAATAGACATACAATCAATCAAACAACATTTATTCCAACATCCCACATTCTGCTTTTAAATCAGAGAGAGGGACAGTACTACTGTACAATATAAAGCGCCCTGAGGCGACTTTTGTTGTGATTTGGCGCTATATAAATAAAACTGAATTGAACTGAAGTTAGGAGACCCTGGTTATACGACTGAAGGGGCCATCTGCAGTGACAGAAGCAGGCGCCTGTCAGTAACTGTATGTGTTTCACCGCAAACCAGTGAAGGGATGCAAGAATAAGATAAATATGTGAGCACTGGCTAGTTTTAGTTAGCAGTCGGGCTGCTGGATTCTGCACCAATTAGAGATCAGCTGTGGAGGATGAGTCACAGGAACACTGACAGTAAGTTCCAGGTTTGATTTTTGCAATTTTTCTGAGGTGAAGGCAAAAAGACTGGATGAGTTTGAGATGTAAGATGCAAAATTCAGATGTAATTCTTCCTTTTTGTTCTTTAAATAAGCGTCTGTTACCAAAGATGATAACGGGCTTCTTAGCAGGTCTCCAAATGTTGATTCTGTTCATCTGGACGTCGCGATTTCAGTGGGAGAACCATCTGTCACTCATTCAAGTGACGTCCAGATGAACAGAATCAAATTTTGGAGATTTCCTTACCTGGATAATTGAGAACGTTGTTACTGCCGAGGAGGGCGATGTACCGACGGACTTTGTTAGAGAAGCTATCAAGGTCAAACACACTGGAACTGAGTTGGAGGACATTTGAATACATAAGTACAGTATCTACATCAGTGAGGCAGGAGAGGCCGTCGAGTATCATCGGCATAGCAGTGTTTATTGATGTTAGTCAATGGCGTGACTGGTAATTTGTTTTCTAACACTCCACTGTGGAGTTTGTAGCATTGGTTCACATTATAGACAACAGTCATGATGAGTGCCGCTATGCTTTGGTGGGCGTGGGCGATCGTGGCTCAAGAGTTGGGAGTTCGCCTTGTAATCGGAAGGTTCGAGCCCCGGCTAGGACAGTCTCGGTCTTGTGTCCTTGGGCAAGACACTTCAGCCGTTGCCTACTGGTGGTGGTCAGAGGGCCCGGTGGCGCCAGTGTCCGGCAGCCTTGCCTCTGTCAGTGCGCCCCAGGGTGGCTACATTGTGGCTGTGGCTACATTGTGGCTACATTTTAGCCATTGTAGCTGTGGGCGTCGGTACATAGCCACAGCTACAATGGCTACAATGTAGCCACAGCCACAATGTAGCCACAATGTAGCCACAGCTACAATGGCTACAATGTAGCCACAATGTAGCCATTGTAGCTACATTGTGGCTGTGGCTACATTGTGGCTACATTTTAGCCATTGTAGCTGTGGGCGTCGGTACATAGCCACAGCTACAATGGCTACAATGTAGCCACAATGTAGCCACAATGTAGCCATCACCAGTGTGTGAATGTGTGGATGACTGGATGTGTAAAGCGCTTTGGGGTCCTTAGGGACTAGTAAGGCGCTATATAAATACAGGCCATTTACCATCTATAATCAGCACACTGCCACAGCAACACAGGCCTTTCTGGATCAGGAGCATACACTCACACACTCCAATGGTCAGTATTTAAACCTGATATATCTCCTATTAAACATGCCTGAGACTCACTGGGTTGATGCGATATGAGATTCAGCCACAGCCCATTACCATCACACACCTGTAGGCTGCACTCATCCAGAAATGGAGAGCGAAAGCAAACCATGCTCTCCACATGCAGGAGGGTGACTGCCTGCAGTACATCTGGAGGAGGCCATACCTTGTTTTAAACATGTTATATCTCCACATATAAGTATCTGACTAGTATACTGTGTCTAAGACAAACAAGTAAAAGAAAAAAATTAGCTAAAAGTTAAAACTAATGAATGGATCCAGGATATGATTAACTTAGCTTAGTCTTGAGGGTAAAGATGGAAAAAGCTTTATCTGGGTTTCATCTGAACCTTTTCGATGTCTCCATTAGTTTAGTGTTTTCAGATAATGAAGGGAGTTAGTCGGAGTACATCCAGCTGTAAGCGAGCTGCAGGTTGATTCATTTTTGCCCTCCAGTGAATTTTTTCAAGCTGAATTGTGAAACTTTGTCTCCTGGATGAGATCAGACAGAAAGTCTCGGCTTTCACAGTCTGTCAACGATACCATCGAAACACAAAGATCAAAATGTGTGTAACATGAGTCTTCATGTCCAGTAATACGAACAGATGAGACATTTCATTATCACGAACCAGCAAGCTGTCACAACCAGTAACTTTAGTTGCTTATGACATAAAAAAAGAGCTGAGATCAAAATGATCAAAGCATCAAATAGCACAGAAACAGTTACCAACACGTTTGCTTTGTTACAACATTTCATGGTGGTAATTCTGTAATCTCCCGCACAGCCTGCAGGGCACCGATGGGTCACACAAACTCCAAACCCCCCCAGTGTGTCTGAGAAGATCAGGTCCAGACTCTCCACCCGTTGCACCAACACTCTGCCACCTCAGCGTGTAGCTAACGCTAAGCCTTCATGTTTTTGTGACTCTAAGCAAGATTTGGTGAATAAACTAAAAGTGAGTCAAATAGACTGATGAGGAGCTGCACACTAGAAGTAATGCACGGACCAGTTTTATCATTTTGACTTTAAAACATGTGGACGTGCAGATCTGCACTTCCACAACTGTGTTAAACACGCGCAGTTAGCAAGAGTTTCCCAACCTGCTGGGACCTGCGAGCTGGTGAGGACGGAGATGGGAGATATATCACCTGCTGACAGATTCAACAATCTGCAAAAATTGTGGATGCAAGTAGACAAGAATCAGTCAATTTGAAGTCCTGCTTCAAGTTTTTCAAGTTTTAGCCCCCCCCATCCCCAAATACGTGACCTTTTTACAGAAATAATTAAAACATTTAAGTATTTAAAGGCCAACCCTCTCAGGATTCCTACAAGAACATTAACGGAGTGAGCTTTGACTTCATTAAGCTGACCATAAATGCTCTTTTGAGTTCCTGAGTTCACTCTGCGGGTCCCGACACGTCTCAGTCCGTATTGTAACGGCCGTGGAGGAGGAGCGTTTGAGTCCTCATTCTTATCTAAACATGCAAGTTCACCGAGGGAGGCGAGTCTCTGAGCCAAACTGTCAGAATGAGACGAAGCGCTCGTTCATCCAGCGTGCTGCGGCACATTTTCACAGCCTGATGACGAAATGTTTTGAACACTTTCACTCTCAGAGTCTCTGCTGTTGCACTCATGGTGTCAACTGGATTCATTAATTGTCCTACAATAAAAGTGTTTTTCTGTTTTTTCCTGGATAACATTTTACACCAACTGTTGTTGATATTCAAAATATTACCATGAAAACTAGAAAGCAGGTTTTTTTTCTCAGATTTATTCATTCCATAACTTTATAAACTATTTATTCTTGCAGTTTGTCATTTCAGTATCTGTCCCTCCTTTGCTCTTTAACTGGAACCATTTTATTCTCCAGCTTTCCTCCTGAATGTGTCAATCTTTGGTAAAACCAGTTTACTGGAGGGAAACATCGTCCAAACCTAAATAACAAGATGACGGTTCTTCCTAATACATCCTAGAATTTTATATCTATTATAAAATATTATAAAAATAAATTCTGGACAAAATTGTCCTTCTTAGTTTAGAGACTAAATATAAATGGAAATGTCTGTAATTCCCATAAGGTTAAAGAAAAAGGCTAAATTGTAGTTCTTAATGTTTCGGTCTTGTATTGTGAACACAGAGAAGTGAACATGAAGGGAATATAATATTTGCTCTGTTGATGATCGTTTCTTTCATGATCAGGTCTTTAAAAATGTGCGTAACAGACGGTTAAACCAGAAGTGGCCGATTGTTCTGGTAAACGAGGTCTAAAAATACAACCACAGGAAGGTGATCACATTACCGCCAAGTCCCCCGAGTCTAACCCCGAGTGTGTAATCGGAGTGCAATCTCAGCTGCAAATCATTAACTCTCAAGTGATTTTTAGTCACCGTCTCATTGGTACATGAGCAGGACTGTCGGTAGTCACATCCACCTAAATGTAGATATTAGTTAACAAAACAAAGAGAGAAAATGAGAGAGGGGTTTTTGGTAAACCTCAGTTTTTTTCTTTTATACAGGAGTTTTGAAGTCCACGATATCAGTCACTTAGATTTTCTTTTCATAATAAAATGAGGATGTGTGTCTGCAGCAGAGAAAAGCTTCATCACATCCAACACGCGATTACTCAGCATCTCCAGCCTGAACCGCTGACACAAAGCAGGATAAATCCATGCTTCCTGCCACGCAGACGCAGAAGAGAAGAAACTAAGTATAACAAAAAGCGAGCAGTTTATTAGTCAAAACAAGGCAGGGCGGGCAGGGGCATAACCAAGCATGAAAACTGGAACATGAAACTAAACAAGTACATGCAAACTTTAGCGTGAAATAAGAGACTGAGGACTTAAATACACAGGAGAGAATGAGGGAAGTGGAAACACAGCTGGCACCAATGAACATGACACCACACGGAAGCAAAACTAAAGACACTGAACAAGAGACAAACAACAAGAGACTTTCAAAATAAAACAGGAAGCATGGCGAGACGAGCCCGTTCTCACTCCCGAGGCGTAACATGCCGACGTTTTGTCACGTCCCGGGGCGTTCCTGAGGAACGCAAAAGGAGACCTTCGGCGTTCTTATGGTACGCGGCGGGTTATGGCCGAAATCCAGTGCAATGACGCTCCCGCGGTAATAAACGTTCCAGCCCTGTATTCCAGCCCTAAACCTAACCTTATCCCTAGCCCCTAACCATAACCTTTTTCCCGAGGTTAACCATGACTTTAATGATGTTAAATAGCGTGTTTCTAAGCGATTTGAAGAAAAAGAGCGAACATGTGTAGATTGAGTCCATACGGTTCTCATATTTCCTCATTTTTCCAAGGTCGTCATTTAGGAATGTGGTGGGTAGCCGAAAATGTAATATGTTGACGATTTGTCACCTAGCGTAAAATGTTACGCTTTGGGAGTGAGAACGTGTTGGGCGAGACATGAATTGGGACTCGTGTCATTGTCTGAAATACTGAGACCAGCCTGTCTGACACTTCAGCAGCTCATCCGGACCAGGCGTTTTATGCTAACATTTCACTTATTTGATGCTACGTTTTATACACTGAAAAAAAAAAAAAACTCTTTCCCTTAAATCCATCTTTCAACACGTTGTTGTTTCTTCTTCATTTCCCTCCACAGGAAATTCTCAAGATGATAACTACACGCCAACAACAACGCCTGACTACGATGACGACTATGACTACAACGCCACCTTTGACTACTACTACGGTAACAGCGCAGGAGCCACACAGCATAGCGACTGTTAGCAACAGAAGTAGCACTTTGCGGTACTGACAGCACTATCTGTGCTTCCTGTGTTCTTAGTGACCATGGCTCAAAACACCACAAACAGCACAGAGGACAATGAAGTCTCCACTGCCACGACCATCACAAATGAGGTTTCCGAAAATAAAGTGTATAATCCCAGGAATACGATGAGAAATCACATTTTTATTTGTTCCTTCCTTGGTGTTTTGGGAAAAGACAGAATCATAGTATTTAATTTAAATCAATGTTCACAATGAAACATAACCTGAAACGTACAATCACTGTGAGTCTCAGGCTTCAGAAACACTCAGTTTCACACAGGTCTCGTTGTATGGTCATGTCAAGCACAGAAGCCACACTAAGAGTAGTTTAAATCTTTTGTTTATGAGAGGATGAACTGAGCTGCAAAAGAATAATAAGGATTATTGTGAACAGTGAATCTGACCAAGAATAAAAAGATGGAAATTAGAACAATATCTACTTTTTAAAGTATCTAAAACCTGCAGGACCCCGGCCCTCGAGGCCTGGAGTTGGACACCCCTGTTTTAAACAGCTGGTTCGATCTGTCCTCTCTGTCCAATGTTCACATTTTGGACAAAGAGGACAGATGGTTTGAAAGAGGAGTGAAAGAAGCATCTATGTCCACTGTGAGCGACCATCTTTGAACAGAGGCGGTGGTTTACGACACTAACTGTCTGCCATCTATAATCCAGTGTTGAGATCCTCCCCAGACGCCTTAACGCCCACTCACATCCTGGGCCATCTGACCTCAGGAAATCACATGATAAGGTGGGGCCAGGTTTCACAATGAGCTCACCTGAAACTCTGGCTGATTGTGACCCACACCCAGTTTCACACCTCGGCTCAGGCGATTAGAGGATCATCAGGGGGTCCTTTTGTCCCTCTGTGGGGGGAAACTCCCACTGGGTTTAAATCTGGGACTCTCCACCATTTGACCTTAGAACTGAAGAAGCTTCTCGGATGAAGGTGAAACATCTTCAAGCAACTTAAAGAAGTCCAGATGCTTTTCTTTCCAAGCTCCTTAGACTAGCTACCTGCAATTCTCTTCACGCTTCACCACGAGGGGTCAGCAATGAGTCTTTTTAAACACTGTTTTTATTTCTCTGTATAAACTGCAGACAAATGTTGCTCAGCTGGCTGTTGGTCGGAGGACAAGTTTAAAGTTTTAAAAGATTGTTTTTTACAGTTAATATTTTAAATACACACACTTTACAGTCGATACAGTCGTTGCAGAAAAGGCTGAATTCATTTCATTAAGTGCTTTTAAATCTAAACTAAGTCAAGTCAACAACATGCAACTGTTTCAATTAGATTGATTGTCATTTTAACTGAATTTTTAAATTTTTGTTTGATTTTTATTTTATTATTTTATTTTCCATTTATTTTTGCATGTGTGTTGTTGCTGCCTGTGTTTAATTGAGTAATTTCTATAACTGTGAGACACTTGCTGCTGCCTGTCTTGGCCAGATCTCCCTTGAAAAAGAGGTTTTTAATCTCATTGGGATCTTCCTGGTTAAATAAAAGTAAAAAAAAAAAAAAGTAAGTAAGTAAAATTTATTTATATAGCGCTTTTCACAAATCACAAAGTGCTTCACAATACAGAGAATGAACATTTAAAAGAATGAAAATACAAAAAATAACAAAAGAATAAATATTTTAAAAATGTGTCTGTGTCACAAACTTCAAATATAAATGTGTGACCTCTGTGTGACCTCTGTGACCTCTGTGTGACCTCTCTCAGGTCTCGAGGACTGGTCAGCCGATTCTGGTCCTCTCACTAGGATTGGCCGTCCTTCATCTTTGGAACTGATTGTTGGAGGAAAGAACCACCTGCCACCAGGTGAGAACAGAGACTCATCACGATGATGGCAGAACACTTAATATTTCATCTTTTTAATGTATTACTCAATATTATTTTCTTATATTAATTATGTTTTCTTGTTTAATTTATTATTGGTTCGGTATTCATCTAGGAGTTTGATGGTTTTGATACCAAAACAAACTTCCTGTAAAACTGCTGTGAGCAGTCTTTCCTTTCAGCATCGTGCATCTCCCTCTGCCCTTTTAAAGAACCTTTAGTGGTTTGAACATGTGGATGCATGGTAATAAAACGAGCCAGAAGTTACAACAATCCTCTAAAGTTACATGAAATTGTCGTAGCATGTAAGAAACCTGTGGGCCACCTGGGCCCCGGCCCTGTGGGCTGCACGCGTGACTCCACAGGTTGAATGGTTTTTCTCTTTAAGGTCAAACATAATGAACATGTTTTGTTTTCATTCCAGACCGCTGAGGGCTCACAGGACCAGACAGCGGGACGCTTCCTGATGGTCATTAGTGTCATCGATGACCTCACTAATGATCGATCATCAACTACCTGCCCGCAGCACTTCCTGTTTGTTTATATGGATTCTTGCAGCAGGTTTTGTTTTGTTTGTTTTTATCTGAGCATCTCTGCAGTTTTGTATTATTTGGATGTTTAAGTTCTGCTTGTGTAATAAAATATTTTTATTTGTTTTTGTCTGAGGTTAGTGATCAAACAGAAGAGGCAGTGTAAAATTACTAAGAGACAAAAATCAGAACGTGAAGGTTTAGAAGATGTTAGAGAGACAGTGGCACCAACACAAAGACGAAGCAGGATGGATAAAGAAGAAGGAAACCAGCCCAGTGAAGGAACAATGGGCTGGGGGGTCAGTTCCCTAATCATAATTATGCAAATTCTCATGACCATTGATCAAAGACCACTGATCAATAGCCATGAGTACCATTGACCTCCCAGTCCATTGTTCCTTCAGTGGGCTGGTTTCAGTCATTATGCAAATGTGTTTATAAGATTGAAACCTGCAGCTGAGACTGAAGACGTCACCTGATGATGACGAAATGTTTCTCCCACAAAACGCTACGTCCAGATGAACCGAATCAACTTTTGGAGATTTACTTACCTGGATGATTGAGATGCATCAAGACGAATCACATTGTGGTCTGTGAGGTGCAGCAGTGCCCCCTTTTGGCTGTAAACGGGAACTACAGTCCACTCAGAGAAGCTTTGCCATGATGAGAGTCGAATAGCTGCTTCATCTGTAGCGCAAAGGTTTGCACTTTTATTTCTCTGCACAGCAGAACATCCAGTGATGCTCCAATCAGCTTCTTCAGGGAATATTGCAGACGTTAAGTTGAGAGGAGCTCACAAACTCAACATCTGTCCAACATGAGAACAGGTTCAACTGGAACACTGCCTACAACACACATCCACACCTGTATTCATGCAGTTGGTTTGGGGTTTTTTGGTAAATATGCAGATGTTTTATTGATATTCAGAAATGCTCATTTAAATATTTTTGGGTCCAAAATCTTTTTCTTTGTAAATGTTCAGCACTGCCTGTTTTCCACATTTAAACAGAATTCCTGTCACGGCGAGTGAGAAGAGCCGTGTGGAAAAGGTAAAGGAGGATCCAAACGCAGGCAGGTGTGAAGGTGATTTATTGAACACGAAGTATAGATAGGCAAACGGCAAAACGGAGAACTAAACTACTGAGCATGAACAAGAACACCAACCTGGACATAAAGGAAAGAAGACGATGGTACATGACGATGACGGCAGGGAACACACGAATGAAACGTGGTCACACACAGACGGACCAGCAACTACAATGACAGAGGACGCGACTTAAATACACACAGAGAAACACAAGGAGATTACACACAGCTGGGAGTAATCAACAAGACGAGACAAGAGGTAAAACTGAACACAATCACATGAGACGCAGACCTTCACAATAAAACAGGAAACGAGAGATCACTACACGAGGACGCAGACAGGACAGAAAACTAAACCTGCGAACAAAAACCCTGAACCAGAATCACAGTAATATATTTTTTCACAAATAATCAAAACACCAGACAACCCCAAAACACTCCAACATGCAGAATAAACCAAAACATAAGGAACTCAAGATACTGGGTTGAAACTGACCCAGAACCAATTCCAGGTGTGACCTTCCTCTATGGAGCAAGTTTAATGTGTTTATTTTTATGTTATTGAAGTAAATGAAGCCGCGTCTGTAACAGTGAAACAGGCTGTCACTGACTCTGCTCTTCGTGTAAGCCATGTGTCACACACAACATTAGGACTGTTTTTCTAATTATTGTCATGATTAAGAAATAAACATAAAAAGAGCTGAATTTGTAACAGTTCAGTGATTTTTAATTTACATCAGAAAAAATAATACTGTGACTCAGATAAAATAATTATTGTGGGTGATTTTAACATCCATGTTGATGCTAAAAATGACAGCCTCAACATGGCATTTAATCTGTTGTTAGACTCAATTGGTTTCTCTCAAAATGTAAAAGAACCCACCCACCACTTTAATCACACTCTAGATCTTGTTTTAACATATGGCATAGAAACTGAACATTTAACAGTGTTTCCTGAAAACCCTCTCCTGTCTGATCATTTCTTGATAACATTTACATTTACAATAATTGATTACGCAGCAGTGGAGAGTGGACTTTATCAAAGTAGATGTCTTTCTGAAAGCGCTGTAACTAAGTTTAAGAATATAATCCAGCCACTGTTATCATCGTCAATGCCCTGTACCAACACAGAGCAGAGCAGCTATCTGAACGCTACCCCAACAGAGGTCGATTATCTTGTTAATAATTTCACCTCCTCACTACGTACGACTCTGGATACTGTAGCTCCGGTGAAAACTAAGGTCTCTAATCAGAAGTACCTGACCCCGTGGTATAATTCTCAAACACGTACCCTAAAGCAGATGACTCGTAATCTGGAGAGGAAATGGCGTGTCACAAATTTAGAGGATCATCATTTAGCCTGGAGAAATAGTTTGTTGCTTTATAAGAAAGCCCTCCGCAAAGCCAGAACAGCTTACTACTCATCACTGATTGAAGAAAATAAGAACAACCCCAGGTTTCTCTTCAGCACTGTAGCCAGGCTGACAAAAAGTCAGAGCTCTGTTGAGCCAACCATCCCTTTAACGTTAACTAGTGATGACTTCATGAACTTCTTCACAAATAAAATTTTTATCATTAGAGAAAAAATTACCAATAATCATCCCACAGATGTAATATTATCTACAGCTACTCTTAGTTCCATTGATGTTAAGTTAGACTCTTTTTCTCCAATCGATCTTTCTGAGTTAACTTCAATAATTACTTCCTCCAAACCATCAACGTGTCTTTTAGACCCCATTCCTACAAAACTGCTCAAAGAAGTCCTGCCATTGATTAATTCTTCGATCTTATATATGATCAATCTATCTCTAATAATCGGCTATGTACCACAGGCCTTCAAGGTGGCTGCAGTTAAACCTTTACTCAAAAAGCATCTCTAGACCCAGCAGTCTTAGCTAATTATAGGCCAATCTCCAACCTTCCTTTCATATCAAAAATCCTTGAAAGAGTAGTTGTCAAACAGCTAACAGATCATCTGCAGAGGAATGGTTTATTTGAAGAGTTTCAGTCAGGTTTCAGAGTTCATCACAGCACAGAAACAGCTTTAGTGAAGGTTACAAATGATCTTCTTATGGCCTCTGACAGTGGACTCATCTCTGTGCTTGTCCTTCTTGACCTTAGTGCAGCATTCGATACTGTTGACCATAATATCCTGTTAGAGCGATTAGAACATGCTGCAGGTATTACAGGTATTGCACTGCAGTGGTTTGTATCATATCTATCTAATAGACTCCAATTTGTGCATGTAAATGGAGAGTCCTCTTCACACACTGAGGTTAATTATGGAGTTCCACAGGGTTCAGTGCTAGGACCAATTCTGTTTACATTATACATGCTTCCCCTAGGCAGCATCATTAGAAGACATAGCATACATTTTCACTGCTATGCAGATGACACCCAGCTCTATCTGTCCATGAAGCCAGATAACACACACCAATTAGTTAAACTGCAGGAATGTCTTAAAGACATAAAGACTTGGATGGCCACTAACTTTCTGCTTCTTAACTCAGATAAAACTGAGGTCATTGTACTCGGCGCTGAAAAGCTTAGAAATATGGTATCTAACCAGATTCTTACTCTGGATGGCATTACCTTGGCCTCCAGTAACACTGTGAGGAACCTTGGAGTCATTTTTGACCAGGACATGTCCTTCAACGCACATATTAAACAAATATGTAAGACTGCGTTCTTCCATTTGCACAACATCTCTAAAATTAGAAATATCCTGTCTCAGAGTGATGCTGAAAAACTAGTTCATGCATTTATTACTTCCAGGCTGGACTACTGCAATTCATTATTATCAGGATGTCCAAAAAACTCACTGAAAAGCCTTCAGTTAATCCAAAATGCTGCAGCAAGAGTACTGACAGGGACTAGAAAGAGAGAGCATATTTCTCCTGTTTTGGCTTCCCTTCATTGGCTTCCTGTTAAATCCAGAATTGAATTCAAAATCCTGCCCCTCACATACAAGGTCTTAAATAATCAGGCCCCATCTTATCTTAATGACCTTGTAGTACCATATCACCCTATTAGAGCACTTCGCTCCCACTCTGCAGGCCTACTTGTTGTTCCTAGAGTATTTAAAAGTAGAATGGGAGGCAGAGCCTTCAGTTTTCAGGCCCCTCTTCTGTGGAACCAGCTTCCAGTTTGGATTCAGGAGACAGACACTATCTCTACTTTTAAGATTAGGCTTAAAACTTTCCTTTTTGCTAAAGCATATAGTTAGGGCTGGACCAGGTGACCCTGAATCCTCCCTTAGTTATGCTGCAATAGATGTAGGCTGCTGGGGGATTCCCATGATGCATTGAGTTTTTCCTTTCCAGTCACCTTTCTCACTCACTATGTATTAATAGACCTCTCTGTATTGAATCGTATCTGTTATTAATCTCTGTCTCTCTTCCACAGCATGTCTTTTATCCTGTCTTCCTTCTCTCACCCCAACCGGTCGCAGCAGATGGCCCCGCCCCTCCCTGAGCCTGGTTCTGCCGGAGGTTTCTTCCTGTTAAAAGGGAGTTTTTCCTTCCCACTGTCGCCAAAGTGCTTGCTCATAGGGGGTCATATGATTGTTGGGCTTTTCTCTGTATCTATGAAGCGCCTTGAGGCGACATTTGTTGTGATTTGGCGCTATATAAATAAAATTGAATTGAAAATTGAATTGAACTTAAACACACACACGCACACATAACAACAACAAATAAAACCAGGGTGGACAAACCAGCCCGTTCTCACTCCCGCGGCGTAGTATACCGACGTTTTGTCACGTCCCGCGGCGTTCATCAGGAACGCGAAAGGTGACCTTCCGCAAAAGCGTAAAATGTTGACGATTTGTCACCCAGCGTCAAATATTACGCTTAGGGAGCAGTGTTGGTCAAGTTACTTGAAAAAAGTAATCAATAACTAAGTACCGATTACCTCCCCAAAAAAATAATCCCATTACTTTACTGATTACTTATTCTGAAAAGTAATTAATTACTTGGTTACTTTTTAAAAACACGATTTACAACCTGAATAGGTGATAAAGTGATAGATTTTTCAGCCCAATTCTACTTTTTCTGCATAATCATCATACAAAATGTAATCAAATGAAAAAGTCTCTTTTTAAAACTTGTTTTATTAGTTTTAATCTTTTAACTTTATGCATCAAGCAAAAATTAAATTATCTGCAACATTCTCTGACTGGAAGAAATTTGTTTAACATTTAAACCTATTTTCTGCACATTCCAGCACATAAAATAAAATATTTTGTGTGTTTACACTCAGTCTTTCAAATAGATGCAAGTAAAACACAGCAGAAAATAAATAAAGTCAAAGACTAGCGGTCCTGTTGCTCTATTTTCACCTGTAAAGCAGGAGTGGGGTAGGCGGAGGGTTACCCTGGTGCAGGTGTGCAGCGGTCAGTGGAAGAATCCGCGAGTTTCTCTGTGAGTTTCCCATTACGTCGTAGCTACTCGGTGCTTGCTCGGAAGTTTTGGCGTTTTTTTGCTGTAAAAAGAAGTTTTCTTCCCACGCACAACGGACACTAATGTTTTTGTCACTTTTTATGGAATCAAACTCAAAGTAAGGTCAGTACTTCCACGCTTTAAACGCTGCACGCTCATACTCTCTCTGCACTCGATATATGATCCATTGTTGATCTGCACACAGCTGTTGTCACGAACGTCGCACTCGCTTACGTCACTGTCATGAGACATTCTCGCAAAAAAATCACGGTTTTAGTAACGCAGTAACGCAGCGTTCCTACGGGAAAGTAACGGTAATCTAATTACCTTTTTTGCAATAGTAATCCCTTACTTTACCCGTAACTTGAAAAAAGTAATCAGATTACAGTAACGCATTACAAGTAACGCGTTACTGCCCATCTCTGATGACGAGTCAAATGAATTGAGTGGCAGTGATACAGGCCTGGGACCAATGAAGCTTTCTGACCCTCAACGTAATCATCTGCACGGCTATAAAAGTGAATAGTGTGCAGATCGCTCGGCTCAGATCAGGCAGCATGTGGACGACGGTTGTGGTTCAGCAACGTAAAGTTTGAGCTTTTGTTCTCAGAACAACCTGATCAGAGAAAAGCAGCTCAGACTCTGAAGAGTATAAAGTCTGCGTTGGTTTAATGAGCGCTGTAAGAAGAAGTGTGCCGGGTCCTTCACTCAGACTCGAGTTTCAAACCAGCTTCCAGATGAGAAAATAATGAAAATAAAATAAATAATTACCTTGTAATGTAAAGCACTCTGAGGCGGCTGTTATTGCTGTGATTTGGAGCAACATGAATAAAACATAATTGAATCAAACGTCCACTTTCTTCTAAGTAAAGAAGTTTTCTTGGAAGCCGGCCGAGGGGCTGCACCCTCCTTCTCCTCCTGCTTATGCAGCGTTTCTAAAAAACAAAACAAAACCGGTAAACCTGCTGAGTGACATAATTTCTTTGGACAATTTACCAAAACTATTTGAACATGTCTGAGCTTGAACGATCCAGAGTCTCTGTGGTGCTGAGCGGCTGCAGGAGCTCTGCTGTGTTTGACTCACTTACTCTTAGACGCTCATAACTTTGTACAGAGCTTCTTGCTGCTGGAGTTCTGGCCTCTGGTTGCTCTTTGACACTTACCCTGTACTTATATTTGATTAAATAAAAGGTGAATATATTTTCTTGGTTAGAAATGTTTGATTTATGGCTCAACTTTAATAGAAAATTGTATTTTCTTTATAAAATAAAACAAATATTTCAGTAACGAGTGTCCATGAAGCAGATTTGTACAACAATAAAACATGGTTACAAATTAGCTTCATAAAGTAACCGTAAAAAACAACAACATTTGATGGCTGGAGGAAGTTCAGTTTTCAGAAAATATCACCTGTGAAGAGCAAAGATGATTTCTAACACGAGGCTGGACAGACTAACAGCTGCTCTATCCTTTTTCCTGCAGAGCCGTTAAACTTGCAATGTTTTTGTTCCTTTCAGCTCTGACGACCAACACGGACACAGCACAGCGCAGACAACAACTTTCATTTCTGCTTCGTTTGTCACTGCAGGAAAAGAAGGCTGGCTGTGGTTTTACAGCCTTTTAAATAACGCTTTAATTTTACTGCTAAGTCTAACATCTGAAGTAGGGATGCACCGATACCAATTTTTACAAACCGATACGATACCGATACTTGGATCTGAGTATTTGCCGATACAGAGTACAAAAACCGATACTTCTACCACACACACACACAAATACAATGAATTGGAAGACAGGTTTTATTTTATTCTCTGCCGATAATAAATAATATCTTAATAAAAATGACCACAAAAAAATTTCAAGTGAAAAATAAGCACTTCTGTTAAATTATTGCAGAGTCTCCACATTGTAATTTTACAAAATATCACTGAACTATTGGCACTGTCCCGAGCTTTCAGAATAATAAATAAACACTTCTGTTTGGAATAAAATAAATACAAATTAGGTTTGAGAATAAAATAAACTTTTAAATTATTGCAGAGTGTCCATATTGTAAACAAACAAACAAAATAACGAAAGTATTTGGCATTGACGAATACTTTCGTTCTGCCCGTGGATCATCAGTCCACTGTGCCGTTAAACCGAGGACTGACATCGCGCACACACTGCTTGTCTTTACCTCTTCAGAAAGTTTTGGCACCATTATCTCCCTGATGTGTGGATGGTTGGGAATTTCATATCGCACCTCGAGTATGCTGAGAAGACGGTGCAATCCTATGTTTTCCACGACCGGCATTGGCCGGTCATCCAGAGCGATAAAATGAGTCGAGCCTCTGTTATTTTAACTGCCCGTGGATTTTCTCTTGACATTTTTCATCGCTTTTCCAAAACCTGAGTTAAAGTTGGCTGTTCCACACTGCTGACATTTTGTTTAGCCTAGCTACAGCAGCCTCCAGTTTCTCTTCTTTATCTGGAGCTGCAAGTCTCACTCGCCTAACCCTGTGCCTGTTTAGCGCGGGATGTCCCCCTAGTGGCCAATCTAAAAAACTACAACAGAAATGACAAGCCACCCTCTGATTAATGAAATAAGTTAGTATCGGTTCATGGTATCGGTTAACTTTTACGAGTATGAGTACACACACATTTTACAGTATCGGCCCCGATACCCGATACCAGTATCGGTATCGGTGCATCACTAATCTGAAGGATGTACAGCAGAAAGACACTAAATCAAGCTTTAATTCACCTGCTTGTATGCAAAATATTTTAAAAGAAGTTGAGAAGTAAGTGCTGATAATTATTAGGCACACTAACATAATTCAGGTCAGCTGATCGAAAACGCACAAACAATCACTTCACAAATCAAAACGTCAAAAGCTTTTATTTTCTCCACGTTTTATTACAGTTTTCATCACAGGTAGCAAGCTAATGTCGTTTTTTGTTGCATTTTCACACAGTGTTTCAATGATGGCCGTCTTATCATCACTTTGATCTCTGTCGTTGCTCCGCCCACAGTCAGTTCCAGATTTGATGGACAACCAATCCCAGCAGAGGCAGCAGTTTCAGCTGACCAATCCCTGAAGCCTGAGAGAGGTCACACAGAGGTCAAATAGTTATTTGACTGATATGACACAAACACACATGCAGAAATGTTCTTCTGGCACAAATTTCACGCCATAAACTTTATTGTTTTTATACTCAGGAAACTTAAACTGGCCACTGGCAGCCATGCACGCCCAAACTCAAAGGTTAAAAATGCTGGAATTTTCTGATGACGCTTCTTTTGTGGGTGATGCTGCCAACAGTCATGGATTGTAATGTCATTAAAATTCTGTCATCAGATAAAAATAAGTCAGTGTCATCAACATAAGTGATGAGTTTGTTACAGATGGCGTGCTGGTACCACATCAGAATCCTTATTTCCTTCACAGCTTCCTTTATTCTTCACAGCACAGATTCAATGAAGCGAACATCACTCAGATATTTTCACCATATTGAGATGATAAAAGCTCAAAGGTGCTCCACATCATCGTTCTACAACAAGCTCACAGGCTTGTGTTTGAGTTCAGGTGTTTCTCACATACGTCACACAAAACCACAAACATGCAGACGGGAAGAAACTCAACAACTTTCATTTCTGTTTATCAAGCGTCTGCAGGAAAGTTAAAAAGCCACAAGTAAGTGACGGGCGTACACGCCAGCTTTACTCTTACTTTTGAAGTAATGTTGGAAAAATAAAAATCGACTAAACACTGATGGCTGATCTCTGGTTAGCTGTGCTTAGTTTTAGGATTGTTGAAGTCAAAGTTGAAGTAAACTGTCAGAAATTAAAACCTCCTGAATATAAAGTCGGATTTTTTTTTACTAATTATTTCCAATATTAACATTTGAAGTTTAAAAAATACAAATTTAAGCTCAAACATAAAAAAATCTGTGTTTTCTGATGTTAAACACACGTACAGTTTGGCTGTGTTTAATCTGATTGTTATTACATGACGTACAGTACGTGACAAAACAAGGAAAGGAAGCTTTAAGTTAAATATTGCAAATTTGTCCTTTACTAATACGTCTGAAAAAAAAAGACGACTCACCTTGTTAGGGAGGCCGAGCTCATTATCTAAAAAGACACAAGAAAGCACAGAAGCTGCTGTGAGTACAGCTCAGTAATACTTGTGTTACTAAACAAAGTGTCTGTGCAGGTGCTCTGACGTTACCGTAGTCACTGTAGTCATACTCAGTGCTATTCTCCGGGTAATCAAACGTTCTTGTTTTGGGAGAGCCCTCCTTCTCACTGTTGCCTGGTGATGAAAATTAAATAGAAACAATATAATGACCTGATGGAACGATGCTATAACCAAAGGCAAGGGAAGTTTATTTGTATAGCACAATTCAACAACAAGGTGATTCAAAGTGCTTTACAGATATATTAGAAACAAAACGGAAACAAAAAAAAACTAGCAAACTAACAAACAAACAAACAAACAAACAAACAAACAAACAAACAAACAAACAAAACTATATAAAATCAAAAATCAAAACAGATAAAATCAGTAGTTAAAATGTAAGTTTTGACATTTAAGCTTAAAAGTGTGGATTTGGTGCTTTATTCAAATGCAGCTGAGAACAGGTGAGTCTTCAACCTGGATTTAAATAAACTGAGT
Organism: Neolamprologus brichardi; assembly: GCF_056152115.1. Classification (NCBI taxonomy): domain Eukaryota; kingdom Metazoa; phylum Chordata; class Actinopteri; order Cichliformes; family Cichlidae; genus Neolamprologus; species Neolamprologus brichardi. The sequence goes on along the minus strand of NC_142114.1, from coordinate 30,256,350 downwards.
GTTTCAGCTGATCTGAGGCTTTCTGGGAGTTTGTTCCAGATATAAGGAGCATAAAAGCTGAATGCAGCTTCTCCGTGTCTGGTTCTGACTCTGGGAACTGATAAAAGACCGGATCCAGATGACCTGAGGGATCTGGAAGGTTCATACCAAAGCACAAACAAGCACAGAAGTTGCCTTCTGGGTGTAGATTTTGACAGTCATGTGCCTCTGAAAGTGTTCTTCGCTCGGTTAGATGTTGTGAAGGAGTTTTGTTAAACAAGGAAATCATTCTGTGGACGTTTGTCAAAGCTGGGAAGGCACTTAAAGAAAGCTCCAGGTGATCCAGGAGAGAAGGACAACTGCTGCCTGAGCAAAAACCCGTAGTGATGCCGTTTGTGTCCGGATTATTGGAACAGCTGAGACGCCTTTTTTCTAAACATCGCGTCTCCGTGGCTTTTAAACCCCAAAACACATGCAGAAAAATTGCAAACAGAGTAACATAGCTTACGCTGTTAAGTGCCGGGAGGATGTAACATCCTGGACAGGGAGGAACGCTGGCTTGTGGGCGGAGTCAAAGAGGCCATTTACGTGAAAAAGGAAAGACCATCTCTGAATGGAGGAGGGGGCCTAAGGGTACATCTGTCACCATCTTACATGCTGTGATTGCAGCCATTGACCAACTCTCTGTGAATGGGACTCATGGCCATTGATCAGTAGCTGTTGATCAATGATCAATGGTAACTGATCAGTGGTCACTGGTGATTGATCAGATTGATTAATTACTTTATAGGTCTGTCAGGATTGCTTTCTAATTACAGATAGATTTCAGCTGGTGTCATGTTTCACGTCTTTTTCCCCGTCTCATTTTTCATCATCACACATGACTTATGAACATCTAATGGTTTTATTTCTTTGCTTGTGTGGATCGGTTGTTACCAACATCTGGTGAGAATTTCATGTCAGTTGCACCATTTAGAGTTCAACACTTATTTTACCTGCTGCAACATATATTCATGCGTATTGTTATGTTGAAGTCTTATTTGAAAAATATTAAATTAATTTTTCACCTCAAAAGTTGACACATGTCAGTTTGGGGCAGAATTCCTCTTTGCAGAACCTCTCAAGTTCTAACAGGTTGGATGGCGAGCATTCCTGCAGGCCAACTTCAGATGCTAACTCATGTTTAAGCCTGGACTCTGAGCACCTCAAGGACATTCACAGACAGGCCTGTGAATACTTTCTGGATGCACTGCATGACTAGGCTGCATGATTTCACAGTGTTTGCATGTTATACCCACATAGCTACATCATAGCCACCTCATTTCCTGTTTTCTTCTTAATCCAAACCCACATTTCTGAGGCTTGACTACAAAGAAGAACACTTAGTTCCATGAATACACTCATACACACATTTTGCAGTGCAGCCTGCTATAATATGACTTTTTGTTCAGAAATGTTTTTTTATTTCATGACAAAAATTTAGTTTTAATGCAGATAGATTATGCTGTCATTAGATTTTTTTGTTTTTTTTTAACAAATTTTATCCTTAATGCCAACAACATGTCAAATAAAGTAGATCAGCACCTTGAAATGACCTGGTTCACTACGACATATTTTTAGAGAAAGACGTCAACAACCGTGAGCATCATGGAGCAAGTCGCTTATGCTTTCAGTTCAAGGGCAAGTCCACGAGCGGTTTATAAAGAGATGTTGTGGATTACAGTGTTGTTTAGCAATTTCAGTCTATAAGCCAAACGAAAAACTCACAATAACTCTTCAACCTGTAACTGAAAGACTGCAACACACTTCTTCTGAGAGCCGATAAAACCTTCATGAATCTCTCGATCAATATCAGACCTTTGAGTGCAAAAGCAGGTAATTAAAACAGATATGTGAAAGGTCATAGGTCACTCACCACAACAGGACAACATGATCAGAGCAAGCCAGAGAGAGACGGAGAGCAACACATTCATCCTGGACGAGAGACACAAACTGATTGAAAGAGAGAGAGAGCGGGGCGTCTTCAAATAGAAACTCTCCAAACAAGAGAGAACTTGCAGCTTTTAACAAGCCACAGCTTTGTGAGTCAGGCCCAACAGGTTTGTTTTTTTAGATGAGGCCACTGAACTTAAAGTAAAAAAGTTTAAGGGCCTGGAGGAGCGACGTGAAAGAAGCAAGTAATGAACTTTAGAAGTAAGTCCCAAAAAATTGATCCTGCTTATCTGGTTTTGACGTTTTCAGTGGGAGAAACATTTCGTCACTTATCCAGGTGACTTCTTCAGTCTCAGCTGACTGCAGAGTTTCCCCAATCTCAACAACAGCACATTTGCATAACGTAAGCAAGCAAGAAATTTATTTATATGGCACTTTCAGAACAACTCCCAGCTGAAAACAAAGTGGTGTACACTTGACATGCCCAAAAATGATACCTTTAATAAGTATACAAACATTGTCATAGAAAGTCTAAGGAGCTTGCAAAGAAAAGCATCTGGACTTCTTTAAGTTGCTTGAAGACGTTTCACCTCTCATCCGAGAAGCTTCTTCAGTTCTAAGGTCAAATGGTGGAGAGTCCCAGATCCCACATAAGCCGAGGTGTGAAACTGGGTGTGGGTCCCAATCAGCCAGGGTTTCAGGTGAGCTCATTGGGAAACCTGGCCCCACCCTATCATGCGAATTCCTGAGGTCAGATGGCCCAGGATGTGAGTGGGCGTTAAGGCGTCTGGGGAGGATCTCAACACTGGATTATAGATGGCAGAGAGTTGGTGTCGTAAACCACCGCCTCTGTTCAAAGATGGTCGCTCACAGTGGACATAGATGCTTCTTTCACTCCTCTTTCAAACCATCTGTCCTCTCTGTCCAAAATGTGAACGTTGGCATCCTCGAAAGAGTGACCTTTGACCTTTAGATGCAGATGGACTGCTGAGTCTTGTCCCGTGGAGGTGGCTCTTCTGTGTTGTGCCATGCGCTTGTGAAGTGGCTGTTTGGTCTCTCCGATGTAGAGGTCTGGACATTCCTCGCTGCTGTACAGCAAACACCACGTTGTTAAGTTTGTGTTTTGGAGTTTTGTCTTTCAGGTGAACCAGTTTGTGTCTGAGTGTGTTGCTGGGTCTGAAGTACACCGGGATGTTGTGCTTGGAGAAAACTCTGAGTTTTGCTGATACACCGGCTACATCAGGGATGACAATGCTGTTGCGTCTGTCCTTTTTCCCTCGCTGGTGTCTGATCTTCTTTTCTGTGCATCTTCACTGACTTGATGAAAGCCCCATTAGGATAACCACGTTTTAAGAGCTTCCATAACATGTGTGTGTTCCTTGTTCTGCTTGGTGGTGTAGGGTCCAGATTACTCCAAGTTTGTGTTCCAGAGGGTGATGGGAGTCGAAGACGAGGTACTGGTCCGTGTGTGTGGGCTTCTGGTAAACTTCAATGTTGAGGTTGCCGTTCTCTTCAATGTGCACAGCGCAGTCCAGGAAAGGCAAACAGTTATCGGTGTCGTCCACATATCTGTACCAGTGGCTGGGTACTCTCCCTTTAAAAGAGCCAAGAGCCTTTCTTTCCACTTCCTCCATGTAAAGGTTGGCTACAGTAGGTGACACTGGGGAGCCCATGGCACAGCCATGTTTTTGTCTCTAAAAACCCTCGTTGTATTTAAAATACGTGGTGGTGAGGCAGAGGTCTAACAGTGTGCAAATCTGATTGGGGTGAAGTTGGTTCTGTCTTCTCGTAGTCGTTTTCTGACAGTCTCCACTGCCTCCAAGGTGGGTATGCAAGTGAAGAAAGAGACTACATCAAAGGAACACCATAGTTCTTTCAGTTTCAGTACAACTAAAACAATGTGACCAATACATAAATGAAAGAAACTCCAATGCACCACAATACTTTGATATTGGTTCTTTATAAACTTGAGTCCAGCTTGAAGGCGATGGCACGATGCGGCACAACCCGCTGTGCACCTGTGTTTTACATGCTTTGTGTAACTAAAAAATAGCTGAGCATTACTTCGGCCCAACCAAGTTTGAAAACGAAGTCCCGGACTTAAAGGAAAATTAAGTTAGTTACAGTCAGTTACAGTCAGTTACAGTCGCTATGATCTTGATGACAGAGATTAGCTGCTTAATTTTCCTCTGCTCTGCCTATTGAGAAACCTGACACCTGGTCATCTGCATGCTAACAGTGATTGGATGTTTAGCTGGGGGGAGGGTGAGTGGAGGCTGTGCGCAGTGTTGCCAACTTAGCTACATTGTCGCTATATTTAGCGAGTTTTCAGACCCCCTAGCGACTTTTTTTCTTCTAAAAAGCGACTAGTGACAAATCTGGTGACTTTTCTGGTGTTATTGGAGACTTATGACAACTTTTTAACGTGAAAGCACGTATCACTCTTACTCTCATCAAGCAGCGAGTGCTGCCGTGGGCACCTCGCCCGTGCCAAAGAGCTCACAGGCGGCAGGTAGTCCTCACACAGCAGCCCCCCCCCAGCTGATGTCAGAACAGGAAATATTCACCCCTATGCAAAATCAAACAGCAAAATCAGTTTGTATCACCCCCCGACTGTGTGAGCAGATTTTCTCTCACATGAGTCCTCAGGTAGCCGTGTGAATGCTGGACACTCGGAGACCAGAGATCAGAGTGTACTAACAAACATGCCATATTGGCTCAGTTTATTTCTCTTATCGTTGTTGTGAGGAGACCATAAATAGCATTTGTATTTTCTGTTGTACAGTTCATTTGCTGTTATGGATAAAAAGTGTCTTTTTATTTTTTTTGTTTCAAAATAGCTGATAACTATTCGCTGATAGCTGCTAACATCTGCGAACAAATATAATTCTATAAAGTGGTTCTATATAGTGTGTAACGTTAATATAGAGCGTTATTAAATTTGTTGCTAATGCAATCATATGGCACACTGACTTCTGAGGAAATTTTAGATGCATTCGTCATCAGAAAGGTTGCGACCCCTGCTATAGGCCTACAGAGGACCCATATGTGTGACGTCATCCCCGAGCTGCTGCTTTGTGAGTCGTTGTTCTGCGCTCACAGACAGACAGTGTGCAGCATGATGATGATGTTTAAAAATGCCAAAGCGCCAGTGCGCTTTTTTTTTCTTTTAGATGAACTGCAAAACAAATTTCCCACATACTGTCCTGGTTGGAATAAATCGAGGCGGAGCGCACAGTGTGCAGAGTTGGCACATACGTTTGTGTGTCTAACAAAAGTGCCGGAGATAAAAAATAAATTTAAAAAAGCATTTCCAGACTCTTACACAGCTAAAAGGTTCAGCAGCACCAAGACTGAAGTTACTGCCAATGGTGTGATAGCTCCACATTTGGAGGAAGTCATTCGTGAAGCTAATGAAATCAGTACTGTAGCATTTCTACAGACGGCAGAGAAAATATTTCCAATCATAATTCGTTACTTTGACTTGAAGAATGGTGACATGCAAACAAAATTAGTTGAGGTCAAATGAGACGGCAGAAACCATTGCACATTACCTCACTGAGACACTGGCGAAAACCAATTGTCTGAAAAATGTGTCGCGTTTACTGGAGACAACTGCAACACAAACTTTGGAGGAATTAGATGAAGGAGGAAAGAATGTGTTTGCCTTTAAAGAGGTTACGTCAGAACAAGGATCTGATTGGTGTGGCATGCCCAACACACCTGTTGATTAACTGTGTTTATCATGGGCTAGACACAATAGACGTTGACATTAAGATCATCATGTTCAAAATCTATCAGTATTTCCACACTGACACAGTGCGCACTGAGAACCTGAAGGTCTGTGAATTTGTTGATATTGAAAACAGAACAAGGCTTTCTCACAGCTTTGCTCCGAGGCATTGAGAGGATGATACAGATGTTTCCACCCATAGTGATCAAGAAGTTTTTTGAAGATGACTTCAGTGAGATCTACTTCTGGCACATGCACTCACTCATGTCTGTGTTCCGCACAAACGTTCAAGAAGTGGAAATATCATCTGAATTTCAGGAGCGGGACCACTCCTCGTTCACGCCCCGTCTGGCCTCAGGCTATAAAACCCTTCTCCAACACCCGCTGTTCTCATTTTCATGCCCCACCCTGCCCCCCCCCCCCCCCCCTTTTTCTTTCCTCTCCTCTCTTCCTTTCCTCCCTTTATTTCTCGTTAGTACAGGGGGATCTGCCTGGCCCGAGAGCCGTCGCCAGTCCCCTTCAAGGCCTTCCCCAAACCGCAGCACTAATCACTAGGGATGGGTATTGATAAGATTTTCACGATTCCGATTCCATTTTCGATTCTTTTTAAAAAAGGAGAACACTAAGGTCGATTAGCTTAGAACTTTGTTTTATATTTTCTCTTTGAACAAGATAGAAATTTAGGAGTAACATGGCCTTACAAACCCAACAGTGAGATCTTAAGAGATCCACAGCCTACGGCTCTTCAATGGGTCACAGGGTCCCCAGAAAAAAATTGTAAATGTAAAATAATAAAATAAATATTTTTCTGTAGCAATAACAAAGTATAACATAAATTATTCTGTAGTAATTACACAAGAATATCCAGTAATGTCCCTGCCTACAATTAAACACATTCACTTACCGAAAATCATCTGCTGTGGCAAACGGGTGCAAGCCTTTGACCACAAACTGAGTCTCTGCTCGGTGACATTCGTCTATCCTGCCTGAAAGGAGACGCTACGGTAGACTGCAGCGAGAACTGCCAGCATCTGAGCCAGACTCTGTCTGTCTCATCATGGTCACCTAAACGCACAGTAACGGCAGGTTTGTAATAAGGCAGATCGCGCTAACATAATCCACACTGTTAGTTGATTATTTACCTGCCGCATTAACGGGAGAGGACGTGCAAACGTTACCGCTGCTGCTGGGTTGAGATTCACGAGTCCGGAGCGGAATTAAAAACACGACATTCATTTAAGGTCATCGTGTGTTTTGTGAGCAAATGCTTTTGCATATTCGTAGTGTTTCCTCCCTTAAATGAAATATCTACTTTGCAAGTATTGCAAGTTGCCCTGTTGTCATCCGTTCTCGTAAAGTATAACCAAACTTTTGAGCGTTTGAGCCGCCGTGTTTCCTGCCAGGTAAATGACGCTCCGCAACGTGGTGACGTCATTCGGGGCGACTGGAATCGATAAGGGAATCGTTTGCAAAAATGGCAAACAATTCCAAGGAATTGAAACTGTGGGAACCGGTTCTCAACAAGAACCGGTTTTTGATACCCATCCCTACTAATCACACTTCCTCATCCCTCATTGCCCATCGTTACCAAGGAAGTAGTCCCTGCTAGTGAAATGGAAAAAGAAAACCTGAGGTTAAAAAAAATGTTGAACAGCATCCACACCATTCTTCATGAACGTAAGAGCAAAAACTTCATGTCCTTTAAAGTTAAGGGGCTACTGGCACAAAAGTGTAAAGATGGACTTGTTAAGGAATGTGACCAGTTCTGAGCTGATGTTCGAGGCCTGTACACTGCATGTCTGAAGTATCTTGAGAAGTGGATGACTCCCATGGAAGAGTTTTTTATATTTAGGTGGATGGATCTGAGTGAGCCACCAGATGTGGTGTTGAAGTCTGTATCAAATACCCAGAAGAGAAAGCAGCAGAAACTGATCATGTAAACGTTTTTGACCAGGTCACCAGTTTGAAGAAATTCACAGAGAGGCGCAGCAGTGATGACCTCAGTGGACCAAATATTTGGAGAACTCCTAAAGCATCACATGTTGCTCAGAATTACTGAGGATTGCACAGTTTGTCTTTGCACTTCCGTCACACAGTGCAAATGTTGAAATGCAGAGGAGAGGAACCAGCTTTCTGTCGAGTCACTGAAGGAGATTCTGTTTGTGCAATATAATTTCAAAGACACTTCTTCCAAAGACGTTCATTCTTATTTTTTGAGCAACCAAAACTGCTCAGAAAGATGTGCTCCAAAGAAAAGTATGGATGGGCAGAAAAGGAGGATGAAGAAAACAAATGACCCTTCTTGCTAAATAGATGTCAGACGACTGCTGCTTTGTATTATTGCTTTGAGAAGAAAGAAGAGAATACTGATGTTGAAAGCATATTTCAGATTTTTCTTTGTTCAGTAAAACTGAAAGAGGAGGGGAAATATTTTGTTACTGATAATTTTTCTTATACAGATGGGGCATCATTTCTGTACCAATATTTAATTCCAGAGGTTTGTAAGTTATTTTTTGGCACCTGTTGACTTGTAAAAGCCTCGATGAAGGGAGGGGAAGTGTGTTTGTGTCTTCTCAGGAGGGGATGATGAAGGCTGCACAGAGAGTCGTCAGGGGCAGCCTCCCAACCATCACAGACATATACACTGTCATGAAATTAATATCCTTAGTGTCCTTATTTTCTTATTATATTGTTTTATGTTCTTTAGTCATGACGGTTTGTAGAGCAAACAGCAGTTTGACTCACAAAGTGCTCAGCCAGACTGAAAAACAGGAAGTTTTAGTGCACAGCCATATCAATAGATAAGACACAGAAAAGAGGAACTTTGCCATATAAGCAATGTTTGAAACTGTGTGACGTATAAAGTACCAAAATAAAACCTATATGAGGCACAGTTTATGATTCTAATGTTAGAGATCCTGCAACTAGCGTTTGGGCTGTGCAGGGGTCTCTCTTCCAGAAGATGATTGAATAAAAAGAAATGAGTCGGGTTTTCTCTGTTCTATCATGGGGACAAAAGAATCGGGGATAATAACACCTACAGATGCAGGAAGAGGGCCACCTGTATGATGAAGGACCCCACTCACCCACCACACACACTCCTTGTCCTGCTCCCCTCAGGCTGAGGAGCATTAAATACAAAACTACCAGAAACAGCTTCATTCCAAAAGCTGTGAGACTTCTAAGTGCATAATGGACAAGAACTGTTATTGTGGCACCTTAATCACTACTGACACTGTCAGTTATCAGTGCTGGACATCATGCCCTTTGCTGCTAAAGTATTAATTTACAAACAGCATTATTGAAGTTCATCATGAATCGACCACCTGTCCCCTTTTTTGGAAATCGAAATGTGGTCACCCTAGCCTGAGCTTCACGTGGACACCTGCTCTTCCTCCTCATCTTCTCCGTGGTCTGAGGGGACCGCTGAGGTCGCCTGACAAAGATCCAGACACAGGCGGAGGATGGAAAATGCCAAAACAGGAGGATGAGACGTCTTGACCCATCATTGAAGATTGGATGGATAACAAGCTGCTACATCATTGATGCAAAGTGAAAACAGAGCAGAGAAAAACAGCACAACAAGAGAGCAGGACAAACTGCAACTTGCAGCGGCAAAGCCAAACACAGGCGCCATCACGCGAAAGTGTCAGCAAGTATGTGTGCCGATGGTGTCAGCTGGTTAACCAGCCGGCCATCCAATATGCACCTTTGTGCTATACTGCCGTTAATGGAGATCCCGTTTGAGTGCATTGGCATGGACTTCATCGAGCCATTTCAGTGGACTGTAGGGATGCACCGATACCCGATACCGGTATCGGGTATACCGATACCGGTATCGGTACCCGATATCGGGTATCGGCCTCGATACCACATTTTCTAAAGTACTCGTACTCGTTAAAAGTCCCCCAATACCGGGGACCGATACCACGGTCTGAGACCTGTCTATGTTTGAGCGGCATGTAAGGGGTTAATCACAGGCCCCGAGTGCCCGCCCCCAGGCCCCGGCTGCAGTTAAGAGCTGGGAGAAGGCGAGACAAGTCAGCCGTGTGGAACTATTTCAAAGTGAACGAAGACACGAAAACAAAGGTGGACTGCAAATTGTGCTCAGCGAAATTGTCCAGAGGAGGCTCTAAAGGTAGCGCATTTAACACAAGTAATTTAATCAAGCACCAAAATCCCAACAGGACAACGAGTACAAAGAGTTTACCCACGCTTATTTACCCACGCTTATTTACCCACGCTTATTTACCCACGCTTATTAGCACAGAGGAGCATAGCTGATGCTTTAGCAGTGGGACAGACAATAGTTGGGCATTTTAAACATTCGGCCTCAGCCTACTCCCGCCTCGAGGACATTCAGGGACAGCTCAACCAGCCAATAAAGAGACTGCAGCAGGACGTACAGACGCGCTGGAACAGCACGTATTACATGCTCCAGTCCCTCATTGAGCAAAAGCGAGTGCTGGGCGTGTCCGAGCACGAACTCCCTGACTATCTCACCGCTCACCAATGGGCTCTTATGGAGACGACTGTTGCCGTCCTCGCCCCCTTTGAGGAACTAACTAAAAAAGTGAGCAGCTACGACGCACTAGCCTCTGATGTCATCCCAGCTGTGACTGTGCTAGTGAGACTTCTAAACAGAGAAACAGACGAATAAATTTAAAATTAAATTTAGTTTTTTTATAATTATTTATTCTGTAATATGTTGCATACAACATGCTTTTCATTTTAAATAAATGTTCTTAATTCCAAACTAGTCCCTTGTTTGTTTTTTGTTAAATTATAGGACTAAAGCTGTTACCTGTAAATTTAAATCATGTTTTTATTAAGTACTCGGTATCGGCGAGTACTGAAATGCAAGTACTCGTACTCGTTTTCAAAAAAGTGGTATCGGTGCATCCCTAGTGGACTGTCACCCTTTTTAACTGAGTAATCTGAATTGATCAAATACACAGTAATCTGTCATCTAAAGTCGAATAAAAACCAAATATCTGGAATCTACTCTTGTTGGGTTCAGTCAGGATCGTAGTGGTAACTCAACTTAGAGAAGAAAAAACCTCCACTCAAAATGAGACACTGACAATGACTTAAAGGAGAAAAGAGATTTGAGTGTATTCACACATTTAAACTGTCCAAAACAACATCGACATGAACCCAAACCATTTGAATTATTGCAAACATGTAGTTCACCACAATAATTCGCAGCAGATTTCTACCACATAAAAACCAGCCGGTATATTCTTCACAGAATACATTAACTCAACACGTTACAGGTCTGAACCTTTCACAACAGCTTTTTGCATCTTTCTCCGTGCAGGCGGGTGCAGTGAAAGAAAGTTACCGTGAGCAGCTCTATGGACTATGAAGTGATATGGTCGCACATCCTCCTTAAAGAGGAGAGAAGCTGAACCTGCTTCTCTGGTGAGGATGGTTTAAGAAAGATAAGTTGGTGCCAAATTGCACATATCTATTTTGATAACCATCTCACACAGAGAGCAGATGTTGCTGCAGTACGACTCTCATAGAGCATCATTTTGAAACGCAGCCTGGTGTGACGGTACGTTCACGGCCCTACATGAACATAAGAGACAAATTGCCCAAAAAGTCTCTGTTTAGGGAGCCGCTGCTCCACACACCTAACGTCTCCCTCCCTTTCGTCCTGCAGACGGACACCTCAAACAGAGGGCAGTTTTGTCCTAACAGGTAAGGGTGGTCGACCGTACATGAGCTGAAAATTGAACGACCAAGAAACGAGGTACAACATTGTAGAGAAGGAGTTTCTGGCAGTCTGACGTGTGGTGATTCCCTGCATTATTACCTCCTGGGACACTCATTCACCCTCTGCTCAGACCACACCTCGCTACAGTGGCCCCACAACATAAAAGATCCCAACACCCGGATCACCCGGTGGAATCTGGCTTTGCAGCCTTTTAACTTCAAGGTGGTCCATAGAGCAGGGACGCAGACGGTTGTGGCCAAAAATAATAAACACAGTCACTCCATGAATTAAAGAGTTTCAAAAGTAAAGTCTTTTATTTTTTATTTTTTATTACATCTTTTGCAGATAAAGCTTCTGCCTTTGGCTCCGCCCACAGTCAGTTCCAGATTTGAAGGACAGCCAATCCCAGCAGAGGCAGCAGTTTCAGCTGACCAATCCCTGAGGCCTGAGAGAGGTCACACAGAGGTCAAATAGTTATTTGACTGATATGATACAAACACACATGCAGAAATGTTCTTCTGGCACAAATTTCACGGCATAAACTTTTTTGTTTTTATACTCAGTAAACTTAAACTGGCCACTGGCAGCCATGCACGCCCAAACTCAAAGGTTAAAAATGCTGGAATTTTCTGATGACGCTTCTTTTGTGGGTGATGCTGCCAACATTCATGGCATCATTAAAATTCATCATTAAAATTCTGTCGTCAGATAAAAATAAGTCAGTGTCATCAACATAAGTGATTAGTTTGTTACAGATGGCGTGCTGGTACCACATCAGAATCCTTATTTCCTTCACAGCTTCCTTTATTCTTCACAGCACAGATTCAATAAAGCGAACATCACTCAGATATTTTCACCATATTAAGATGATAAAAGCTCAAAGGTGCTCCACATCATCGTTCTACAACTTTATATCTGATTATGGAGACACGTGTTACACGCATGGATGCATGCGTCCTCACATGTGGCGCTATGATGAAGATAAAGACATAAAAATCGTAGCCCCCCATTTTATTTTATGCTCAAAGACACTTTCTTTTGGTAAGGCCACTGTTAATGTCGATTGTACTGTTCGCCAGCAGGGGGCACTCAGTCTCGAACCATCGGTAGCTGGCGCTTCACGAGTGTCAGTCAGTTTGATGAATGCAGTTCAGGTTGATGAATAGATGAAAACAAGATAAAACTGTAATGAGAGTTCACTCTTGTATTCATGCAAACAGTAAAATGTACTTTTGTGATTGGGCAGTACATAAAAGTGGTGCGTGTGACTATGAAACTGTAAAGTTTAGAGAAAGTAAGGTCATTGTCACTAGAAGAAGTGTTAGTCAGTAGCGAAGAGGCAGCGTACGAACTGAAAGAAAGAACTGGTTAACCTGTCATTTTTCTATTTTTCTACAGTTTCTGTGAAAAATAAACATGTTGCACAGGAGATGAGTTTGCGCATCATTTTCAGCAGAGTCACGAGTACAGTACGTGACACAAAACCACAAACATGCAGACGGGAAGAAACTCAACAACTTTCATTTCTGTTTATCAGGCGTCTGCAGGAAAGTTAAAGAGTCACAAGTGAGTGACGGGCGTACACGCCAGCTTTACTTGTAGTTTTGAAGTAACGTCGGAAAAATAAAAGTCAACTAATGATAATAATAATGTATTGGATTTATATAGCGCTTTTCAGGGCACCCAAAGCGCTTTACAATGCCACTATTCATTCACTCTCACATTCACACACTGGTGGAGGCAAGCTACGGTTGTAGCCACAGCTGCCCTGGGGCAGACTGACAGAGGCGAGCGCCATCAGCCCCTCTGGCCAACACCAGTAGGCGGTAGGTGAAGTGTCTTGCCCAAGGACACAACGACCAGGACAGAGAGCCCGGGGATCGAACCGGCGACCTTCCGGTTACAGATACGCTTCCCAACCCCCTGAGCCACGGTCAGGGGTGGACCAGTTTTTGGCACAGCATGTTTTGGGGTTTAAAAGCCACAGAGACCCGGTGTTTAGAAAAAATGCGTCTCAGCTGCTCCGATACTCCTGACACGTATGGGATCACTACAGGTTTTCGCTTAGGCAGCGGTTGTCCTTCTCTCCTGGATCAGTTGGAGCTTTCTTTTGGCGCCTTCCCAGCTTTGACAGAAGTCCAGCTGGGATAACCACATTTACTCAGGGCCTTCTTGATGTGATGTTCTTCTGCCTCCCCGGCCGCTGTTGTAGTGTCCTGATGACACCCAGTTTATGCTCCAGTGGATGATGAGAGTCAGACCTTTAAGTACTGATCCATATGCGTTGTTGATCAATGGTCATGAGAATTTGCATAATTAAGATTAAAGAACTGAGCTCCCAGCCCAGTGTTCCTTCAGTGGGCTGGTTTCAGTCATTATGCAAACATACTGTTTATAAGATTGAAACCTGCAGTCAGCTGCGACTGAAGAAGTCACCTGGAGGAGTGACGAAATGTTTCTCCCACAAAACGCTACGTCCAGATGAACAGAATCAACTTTTGGAGATTTACTTATCTGGATGGTTGAGATGCATCAAGACTCTGGTGTAATATACAGACTCATACAGTGTGATTTGATATGGTTTGATTTCCTTGTAATAAATTTGACCTTTTTGGCTGATTTCCAGCTTCAGGCTTTTACTGAAAAAAAGAAGAAGTAAAAGTCCATATTTAGCTTATAGCCATTTATGCAGCCTCTAAATTCATCACGCAGTTATGTGAAGACAACATAGACAATTATGCTCAAAAAACAAGCCAATAAAATAAAACCACCAAAAACTGTTGCACATTTGACAACTTTCACTTCTGCTTTTGTTGTGTCTGCAGGGAAATGAAAGTCGCCTGCTTAAAAGCCTCAAGATGGTAAAAGTCTTGCTGTGGCTTTGAAGGGCTTTGAAATCCCACTTTCATTTTGCTGATGAGTCTAATGCCTGAAGAACGCACTGTACTGAAACATAGTAGAGCTGACTTCTACTTGTTCCTTATGGTCAATTATAGGCCAATCTCCAACCTTCCTTTCATATCAAAAATCCTTGAAAGAGTAGTTGTCAAACAGCTAACTCATCATCTGCAGAGGAATGGTTTATTTGAAGAGTTTCAGTCAGGTTTCAGAGTTCATCACAGCACAGAAACAGCTTTAGTGAAGGTTACAAATGATCTTCTTCTGGCCTCTGACAGTGGACTCATCTCTGTGCTTGTCCTTCTTGACCTTAGTGCAGCGTTCGATACTGTCGACCATAATATCCTATTAGAGCGATTAGAACATGCTGTAGGTATTACAGGTACTGTGCTGCAGTGGTTTGTATCATATCTATCTAATAGACTCCAGTTTGTGCATGTAAATGGAGAGTCCTCTTCACACACTGAGGTTAATTATGGAGTTCCACAGGGTTCAGTGCTAGGACCAATTCTGTTTACATTACACATGCTTCCCCTAGGCAGCATCATTAGAAGACATAGCATACATTTTCACTGCTATGCAGATGACACCCAGCTCTATCTGTCCATGAAGCCAGATAAGACCTGGATGGCCGCTAACTTTCTGCTTCTTAATTCAGATCAAACTGAGGTTATTGTACTCGGCGCTGAAAATCTTAGAAATATGGTATCTAAGCAGATTCTTACTCTGGATGGCATTACCTTGGCCTCCAGTAACACTGTGAGGAACCTTGGAGTCATTTTTGACCAGGACATGTCCTTCAACGCACATATTAAACAAATATGTAAGACTGCTTTCTTCCATTTGTGCAACATCTCTAAAGTTAGAAATATCCTGTCTCAGAGTGACGCTGAAAAACTAGTTCCCCTCCCTGAGCCTAGATCTGCTGTATCTGATGACTGGCAGGTCATAAGTGTTGATAGATCTTGTTCTTACCGTTCAGCTGACTCCTCAGGACTTGCCTGACCCTCTGCAGGTACTTGGTGGTTGCAGCTTTCCTAGCAGCCTGTTCATTGTTCCTATTTTCCTGTGGGATTCCCAGGTACTCGTAGGCGTCCTCAGTGTCTGCAATGTTTCCTTCTGGTAGTGCAATCCCCTCAGTTCGGAGTACTCTTTTTTGGGCAGATTGACTGTTTGGATTTTGATTATTTTCCCCCCTGAATAATAAACTGCCTCTTTTATAAACTGCATTTTCTATTTTCTTTGTTAAAACATTTAAGTTTGACAAACACACACACACACACACACACACACAAAATAGGGGGTTGGGGATGTAAAAGCTGCAGAGTTTACAGTGTCAGTACTTTATCAGTGTTTTATACCCACAAAGCTAGATGTTTAGACACCATCTGTGCTCGAAATTCAAACTGATGTGAACATTGTTACGGCCCTAGCAGGGCCGCCTCCTGAAGTTGTCTGTGTGGGCGTGTCCGACCATCTCTCCGGCCTTAGCTGCCACCTTTCTTTTGTGCAGCTGACTCTCGTCAGTAATTAAAAGTATTTAAGCCCAGGGAAAGGTGAGCTCTGGGCCAGAGTGCCATTAGTGTGGTTGCAGCTAGTGAGCTGTGTGTTTGTGTGGTTGCAGCTAGTGAGCTGTGTGTTTGTGTGGTTGCAGCTAGTGAGCTGTGTGTTTGTGTGGTTGCAGCTAGTGAGCTGTGTGTTTGTGTGGTTGCAGCTAGTGAGCTGTGTGTTTGTGTGGTTGCAGCTAGTGAGCTGTGTGTTTGTGTGGTTGCAGCTAGTGAGCTGCTCTCTTTTTGACTTACTTTTTACTTTATTGACCAACGCTTGAGTTGTGTTTGTTTCCTTAAATGGTGATAGCGGCTTGTCCGTCTCTTTTAGTTGAGCTACTTTAATAAAACTATTTAATTTAACCCTTTTGCCTCCTTGACTCCTTTTTCTGACCCGGACACTTTTTGTTACTTCCCCCCTCATCGCCTGGACCCTTTTAGGGGAACGTAACAACATCACAAACCCACAGATACAAAGTGGCACAGACATGATTTCAATCAAAGGAGGAGCACTTAGCGTCATGAATGCACTCATTTGACCTTTTACGTACAGTACGCTAAGATTTTGATTATGATCCTGCCTCTGCAGAGTTTCTAAAAAAAAACCTGTTGAGTTACATCATCCCTAAAAACTCCTGCTGTACAGAAGCACCAGATAACTTGACAAAAACGTGAAGCAGGATAACAATAATGTGAACGCTTAAACATCATTCGGATTAATAACTATGTACACCTTTGTTTTCTTACTTGTGGAGTTCTGATGTCACTATTCAAGTCTTTCACGTTGCTGCGCTTTAAATGACTTATACAAATGCATCGAGGCATTTCAGAGGCTGATCCAATGATTAAAATTTAAATTATGATAGTTTTGTATTGAAAGATGTATATTTTCCTTGTAAAGAAGTAAATATGGGTAATAAATAGCACTACCTAAATAGAAGATTGCACAGATTGTAATGAATAAATCAAATATTTTAGTAAAGAGTTTCTGTGAAGGACCAAAGCTGATTAAAATCAGCTGCATGAAGTAATCATTAAAAAGTCACAGCAAATATTTTTATCAGTGTGCGTTTTTATTCAAACATTCTTTTCTAACTAAATTTCTCATTTAGTTAAAAATCTAAAACACAAATATACAAGACTGAACCTGAGAAGAACTCAGCTTTCATAATAAGATGAAAGAAGTCGTGACCGTAGAAAGATGCACTAGTGACCTATCCGGTCATTAAGTGATGACGTGACGAATCCTACTTCTGGGCCTAAAGTAGTCTGCGTTTAATATGGCTTTTGTGTTGTTAACATGTTAAATGTTTTGTATTTTCTTCTATTTAATCTCAAAAAGCTCCTAAAACAGTCAGTGATCACTGTTGACCTCCCTCGGCTTTTATTACTGCTAATCATTTATTTAAGCTCAGTTTTTAAAACCTTAGGATGTAACTACAGCCCAGCCCATGCAGCAGTATATGAATGACTAACCTCGTATTGTGGATGGATTATCTCAGTTGTTCTCCTGGCTGAAGTTTGGTGCTTTTACAGCATCCTGCCATGCGATTACATTTGTTCCTGACCACCGAGAACACTCACGTTAACTTTTATCGAGTGGAAAAAAAGTTAGCTTGTTTATATTATGCTAACATAGCTGTGTCGCTAGCGGTCACGTAGCACATCATTATATACCAGCTAGCCAAACTTCAGTAACCCTACAAACGTCACTGCTGTTTAGTTTTCTGTCTTCATCTATGTTGGAAGTGATAACAGAGCTGTACGTTTGAATTTGTTTCCAAAACCTCGCAGTCAGGACATGCTATATTGTATTTAGTATTTAAGCTAGCGAGCTAACTTCCTGCTAACTTCTAACTCCGTTAAATGTCATAAATTCCGTTTTCATGGATGCCTGGATGTTAAACTCAATTGTTACACCTGGTAGAGCAGAACGCTGATCATTTTATTAAAGATAAAAGACTTTAGACAGTTTTTCAACTCTCAGTAATGCCCTAGTGATCGTTTGATATATCGACCTGCAGCGAAGTTTAGGCCCAGACACGGCTAGTGATGTCAGACTGAACGACCGGATAGAGGAACTGCAAACAATGACTCCATGAATCAAATGTTGTCAAAAAAGTTTTGTTGGTTTGGTTTTTTTTGTCCGCAGATATTTTATTACAGTTTTAGCCGATAAGTGGATGATGTTGGTTTTTGTTCCATTTTTGGTTCTGTGTCATTACAGCATAACGTGACATTATGTTGTAATGTAATTTTAACTAAAACGAATCATTGATGACCGTGTTATCGTCACCATGATCTTTGTCAGTTCCACATCTGAAGGACAGCCAATCCCAGCAGGAACACGAGCTTCAGCTGACCAATCCCTGAGGCCTGAGAGAGTGAATGACAGACACACATACATGCATGTTTATCCGGCACAAAAAAGGTGAAATGTTGTATGTTAGCAGCTTCTTTTGTGACTCATGATGCCATCATGTGTGATCAGGATTTGTTTTGCAAACACTGACTTTGAAACTGTGGCTGTGTTAGAGTGACAGACAGTATGTGACGGAAAATACAGAAAAGCAGATTCAATAAATAAATATTTTATTGTTTTAAGTTAAATACTATAAATCTGTCTTTTACTGACACGTCTAAAAAAAAAACAGGATTTCTCACCTTGTTCCTGAAATTGGACTCATCCTCTAAAAGACAGGAGAAAGCACAGATACTGGCATCAGTACCAAAGTACCAATAATAGACAAAGTGTCTGTGCTGTGTTGGTGTGCTGCTGTTACCTTTAAAAGAAGTGTGGACAAGGTCAGTGCTGAATTCGATATAGTCAAGGCTGTAGTCAAGGTCCGTCAAGTTGAAGTCACTATAGTCGGTCCAGTTGAAGTCACTATAGTCGGTCCAGTCAAACTCTGTGAGGTCATAATCTTCTTTTTCACTGTTTTCTGTGATAGAAATTCAGCAGAAACAAAATAAAAAGCACGTAAGCTGACATAAGTTGGCTGACATACACATACACACCCTTTATAAAACAACCCAGTTATAATTCATTCTGTATATGTAATAAATATTATTAAATATAGTATTACTCTGGGTTAATATTTTATTTAATTAGTATGAAGCTTTTTAACAGCTTTGGAAAATAAAGGTCATCTGAACAGTCTGAAGTCTGTGGATGTTTGGAGCTAATTGGTCAGAAAAAAAAAAGGCTGTCAGTTTTGCTTTCGGTTTGAAGGCGAGGCCGTGACCTGCGTCACATCAGGACATCCCATTAATAACCAGCGAAATCCGCGAAGCAGCCAACTTTATTTTTTTCCAATTGTTATAGACGTTTTAAGACTGTTTAAGACAGGCATGAACATTTACACACTTTTCTCTCTTGTTTAAACTCTCAAAGTTCAAACCTAAATAAGTCCAGTATTATAGAATCAAAGTCAGCCGCAGGAGCCTCTGACGCTGCAAAACGTTTCATCGACATTGTTGTGTTTGGTGGAGAAAACTTACAAACATACAGTGCAGTCACCACCCCAATATTAAGACTAATTTGACCCCAAAAGAAAGAAAGAAAGAAAGAAAGAAAGAAAGAAAGAAAGAAAGAAAGAAAGAAAGAAAGAAATCACAAAACACAGAAGCAAACAATATAAACAATATCTTATATATAAAACAAATGAGTCATAATAAATATTACATAACACACAAAAAACTAAACACTTAACTTATTTGGTTTGGGCAACATTTTGAGTAAAGTCCGTAATTACTGATCTGAAAAGCCAAACATCAGTGTGAATGTTACGTTTGCTGTTTTTTTCTTCCCCTTAAATCTCCCAGAGAACACCATTCATCTAAAATGAGAGTCACCACCCCAAACTTTTATTTAAGCGATCGAAGATTTCTGTAAGTTTGACAAGCTGAACGCATTCTGTACTGCAGGAGACATGACACGATTATTTACAACGGTCCACAGCCAATCAGGACGCAGAACACAATGCGGGGTTTTTAAAAAAAGAACAAAAAACAGAAACAAAAACAAAAAAATAGCCAAAACATGGGAAGTTGCACGCGCACACACACACAAAAAAAAAAAAATCCGCGAGACCGCGTGACAGCGACGGATGACTGTGCAAACAAAGAACAAACACTTTTTAAAAAAATCTCCTATTCACAAAGACATATTTATAACATTAATATATAATTTATAACACCTAAGGCTCTGGTTGCAGTTCACTCACCACAGCAGACTAACACGCTCAGAGTCAGCCAGAGACAGGCGGACAGTAACGGGTTCATCCTGGACGAGAGACACAAACTGGCGGAGAGAGAGCGTGGGAATGAGATCTGAGTCCTCTGACACGTTAAACAAAAACTTTCTTTTCCCACCAAACGAGTTTATCTGTCATCAGCAAGTCCGAACTCGTTAGGTGAGCCCAAAAAACACTTTCTAGATGTGACAGTTACATCCAACATAAGGTTCGGGGGCCAGAATTGGACCCCAATCTGCCCCGCTGCTTATGTGAAAAAGGCATCAATTTAAGTGTTTTCATGGGTCGTACAGCTTTTACTAAAGATGAAAATCTACCCAACAGGCGTTCATACTAGACTATTGTAAACAGACATACAAACAAGACATGCTGTGGAAGAGAGCCAATAAAAATGCTCCCAGAAGCAGTGTTGCACAAAGCTGCAGAGACAGAAGCAAACATCAACAGCTGCAGGACATGATTCCAGATGTTTCACATATTGTTTCAGACATTTGTTGTCCCGACTATCTCCCTCATGGTCACTCAACTCACACCAACGTCTGTGTTTCTGCAGTCCACACCAGCAGCTAACAGCAGACGAGGATAAAATGTATAAGACAGGAATATAAGCAATGAATTAAATATTAATTAGAAAAAACTCTGCTTTAAAATCCTTTTCTTTCTTTTCTTTTTTCTTTCAGCCAATGAGTGTAGAGTGTTCATACCTGCATATACGCTTGCTGACCTGTGTTAGCAGAGAAAGTAGCGTAAGTAGATGCACTCTGTCACTGTGCATAGAGGGTTTGGTGGTTTTCACACGTATCTTGACTTTAAGTGGAGAGAGGAAATGTGGTTGCTAAACTGTTGCTATGTGCAAGACCAGCACGACGTGTGTACAAGAAACACAGAGACGTCTGCATGTTTGTGCAGTTACCAGCTCGTATTTCTGTGAACGTGCAGATTTATTTCTCCTTCAGATTTTTAATTTTCCATTTAAGTTAGTAAAACTTCACTCGAATAATGAAGAGCCACTACATTTAAGAAACAAATCTGGAGCAGGTCCTGAACTTCAGCTCCTGTTCACCGTGAACTCGTCTGTGACGGCTGAGCCATTTATCTGAGAGCAAAACTAAAAAACTGCAACTCTTCACTTTAATGAAGTGTAGTGGAGATGTGTCACATGGGCAAAGAAAGATTCATTTTATTATTAGTGTTATAAGCTTGGGGCTTTCTGTTTCTGATGTTACTGTCAAAACGAAAACGTTGTCTGACTTTCTGTGTTGGTTTATCTGCTCGTAAGTCAAAGTGACTCTTTAAAGTGTGTGAAAGATGACCTCATGAACAGGAAGGCGGACAGCTCCTTTTCTTGTAACACTCTTACATCAAAGGTAAGATGTGCAGCTTCTTCGAACTTGTTGAAGTGTCTGCCACATGCTGCACAAACACTTGCTGTGAAGAAGAGATGTGCACGGTTTGTTGGCTCTGCTCCTGACTCCTGTGAAAAACCCAAACCTGCTCACTATTTACAGCATCAGTCACAAGCCGGGACCGGGTGTCAGTGATGCTGTAGGACACGTTACAGAGAAGTGTCACTTTCATATATTTATATACTCTCAAAGGAGATCCGCAGAGATTCAAAGATTTTCAGATTAGAGCAAAAGACGGCCGATGACCCTCCCATCACCAAAGCAGACTGTTGTCTTAGTTTGATGTGTAGGGATCAACTACTCACTGCATTTTGTACTGTTGAAATTTGAGCTTATTACATATTAACCTTTTATGGGCACAAGCCAGAGTTCCCTTAGAGCCAGCAAACCTGGATAAATGTGGAGGGCTGAGCCAGGAAGTGCACGAAATCAAGGATGCAGATAATCAAGGACCAGGTTGATCAGGCCCACGGTGCCGATGACGGCGTCCGGCGTTGTTGGCCAACAGGATATAAGTGGAAACGCTGCTACTGTCTGAAGAAAACACAGGATGAGCAGAGGGGAAAAACATTATGTACAGAGAGGATTCCCACTCTGCTCATCCAGATACGACCATTATTATTATTATTATTATATTATGTGCACATACTTACAGCTAATGAGGCTGTACACAGCCTGTTTGTACTTTGTGCGTCTTAATAAACTTTAATAAGTGATAAATTCCACCTGCTCCCTTTCAGACTTAAAACATTTATTTACGCCATCACAAACCTCGTGTTTTGTATTTTATTTCAATAAAGAGAACATTTCAGAAGAATTGAACATCGTTTATTGAGAAAGAGAAATTTATTTTAATGAATCTATTTGGTGACTAGACTCCGATGACTGGTGGTGACCCATCAGAGTCAGACGCTGGTGGTGGTGAAGGTGAACCCTGAGGCTTGGACGGAGCTCGAGTGACTCAGCTGGGTGGGGAGCGGAGGCTGATTGGCTCAAAGGAGGCGAGCATAAAGATGATTGGACTACACTAATGATGCCAGTGTTGAGAGTGATTATAGTGGATCTATTGCTTTAAAAACTGCTTTTATTAAAATGAAACTTAAATTTTAAAAAATGGGGAAGCTTGACTTCCTCTGGCCTCCAGGAGGAAACCCGCTGCAGTTAATCGAGGTGCAGAGATGTGAAAGAAGAAGCTGAAAGTTGCAGATGCATAACAGGAAGTGAGTTCAGAAATCATCAAATGATAGCTCGTCCTTGGCTCCGCCCACCAATCAATTCCAGGCGTGAAGAATCACCAATCCCAGCAGGAGTACCAGGTTCAGCTGGCCAATCCCTGAGCCCTGAGAGAAGTCACATGGTTCACAGAAGCGAAAACAGCTACTTTGATATGTTTTACATTTATGAACTTTATTATTTTTATCCAGACTAAAATCTAAACGTATCAGCTCAGAACCTTTAAAGCTGTGGAATTAACATAATCAACAATAAGTAATCAGTGCTCTCTATCAACATGTATTTGAATTAATATTTAAATGTTAAAAGGAGCTACTTCTCTTAAATTTTAATAATGTTGACTAACATTAATTTTAAGGATGATTTATGTTTAATAAAGGTTTTATTGCTTTTGTGTCTCACTGAAAACAGAACACAGCCACATTAGACTTATTCTATGATGTCATCGAGAAAAGAGTAGAAAAAAATATCTGAAGCCCAAATTTTTGGCTCACTAGAATTTATTATTTGAACCTTCGACCAGGATAAACACAAAAAGTCAGAAAATACTAATAAACAGAATACAGCATATATATAAATGTGAGTTAAATATTGTGAATTTGTCCTTTAATAATGCGTCTGAACATACATGGACATAAAACCTTTTGCTCACCTTGTTTGGGATCATAAGATGTACCTCTGAAAACACAAAGACACAGAAAAGCACAGATGCTGATGGTAGTGCCGTCAAGTCTCAGTTACTAAACAGAGTTTGTGTGTTTGCGTCTCTGCTGTTACCGGGGAAGATGGAGTAATCAAAGGTGTGGTCGTTGTAGTCGTAGTCGTAGTCTGTCGTCTGTGTGACTGTGTGATCGGTGGTCAGCTCTTCCGTCTCGTGTCCTGTGGAGGAAAATGAAGCGGAAACATCAACAACATGTGAGCAGCTGGGATTTACAGGAGGCCGTTTTCCTCTTGCTAACAGCGGCTAAAACAATCAAGATGAAACTGCTGACATTCAGCTTTCATGGAGATGTTTGAGCTGTTTAGGAATCACAAGCGTTTTCATGGTTTTTACCAAATGCTGTGCTTTTACTGCAGCTGACCACAGCGCGCTCTCATGTTGAAGAAAATCAACTTCTTTGCTTTGACAAACTCTTCAGTGTCTTTGGATCGTTATCCGTTTGCACCATGAAGGTCTGTCCGATCCCTCGCTCCGTACACGTCACAGTTCATCTGCGCTCGCCAGCTCTGGGCCGTATCTGCTTTGAGGGGAGTACTGTATTTCACAAATTGTTATCTTTGTTTGTATTCAGTATCATGTCCTAAATCTTGGCCACGCAAGCAAAGAATTTTAATCGTACTTTTAAAGACATTTTAAAAAACTTTGACCTCATTTTGACCTTGAAGAAGAGGTCAGAGGTCCAAAGGGACACGATATACAGAATGTGTATCTATAAATTTCCAACATGTCTGTATGTTGTCAATACAAACAGAAAAAGAAGAAAGTTTAAATAGCTCTATGTAATATAGAATTATAAATATGAGAATATACATGATGTAATATTTAACCCCTGAGGAAATGTATATTTCCCTCAGTATTATTATTATGGCCTTGAAGAAGAGGTCAGAGGTCAAAGGTGACTAAATCTTTATATGGTACTTCCTACATGTTGATGATGCTCCCACACTATTGGGCATTTTGTCAATTTTCCATACATAAACTCATAAAGTTGACCTTGAAGACTTTGTGAGCAGAGTTTGAATGGATAATATAACAACTATGGAACGCCAAGACTGACATAATGAATCAGTGAAATACACCATTAAATAATGAATTAAAATGTGAAATAAATAAATAATGAATTAAAATGTGAAATAAATAAATAATGAATTAAAATGTGAAATAAATAATGAATTAAAATGTGAAATAAATAAATAATGAATTAAAATGTGAAATAAATAAATAATGAATTAAAATGTGAAATAAATAAATAATTAAAATGTGAAATAAATAAATAATTAAAATGTGAAATAAATAAATAATGAATTAAAATGTGAAATAAATAAATAATGAATTAAAATGTGAAATAAATAAATAATGAATTAAAATGTGAAATAAATAAATAAAATGTGAAATAAATAAATAATTAAAATGTGAAATAAATAAATAAAATGTGAAATAAATAAATAATTAATTAAAATGTGAAATAAATAAATAATTAATTAAATAAATATCTATGACACATTTAATTAATTAATTAATTATGTATTTAATAAATTCATCATGTCAGTCTTGGGGTTTCACAGACAACACACTAAAAGAATGACAAATGCATGCTATCAAAACCAGAAGCTCCCTGGTTGAAGTAATAAACACCAGTGACCCCGAGCCGCTGGCAGCCCTGCAGTAATATCTCCATCATATTAGTGAGCCCATGTGCTTCACAGCTGTTTCTCCTTCTGATAGACGTCAACCTCGGTTTCATTTGTTCTGTTATTTTGTTCTTTGTGCAGCTTTAGATGTTTTCTGGTGAAGTCTACTCTGGCCGTCTTGCTCAAGAGCACCATGAGGGTTTGACAGTGATGTCCCACTGAGTCTTCTTCACTTGGTTAGATGCTGTAAAGTGTTTTTTCTTAAGCAGGGAAATAATCCTGAGGTCTGTTGTGAGACACAGGGCACACCATGGATGTGTATATGTTATATTTCTCTTCAATAGAGGACTTTTACTATTCAAAATGTTATTCTTGCACAATTTTAACCCATCTGGTCAAGACCTTAGCTTATTTGTTGCTAACTTTACTGGAAGCCCAGCAGTTGCTTCATGCTCCAGGTTCATCTCCCCACTTCCTGAAACGTTTCTGTGCCAGCTCACGACCAAAACACCCAGCACAGCCTGCTGCGTGAATACAAGGATGTACAAGTTTCTGGGAATAATCTTTGTAGCTTTAGGGCTCGTGCCAACAAATAAAGAAGTGAAATTCAAAACATTTCCTCTCAGTGCTCTCCCTCATGGGGGAGTTAAGCTGCAGAGAAGCCAGAAAACGCTTTACAGTGAGTAACAGCAGCTGAAATCCACGATCTCGCTTGAGTGGATTGGATGGGTTGTTACCAACATCAATTTCATGTCAGTAGCGCCTTTAGAAATATATTTACTGAGCAAATAGAAGACGAGTTCAACACCGTCTTTACCTGCTGCAGTACATTCATGTGTGTTGTTACAGTCTTATTCCAAAACAGATCAAATTCATTTTCACCTTAAACTCCGACACAGAGCAGTTTGGGGCAGACGTTCTGCTCCATCGGGTTGGATGGTGAGCATCTGTGCACATGTTCTGAGCAACTGCGAGACGTTCACAGGCCGGTCTGTGATGTGCTGTCGTTTCCAGATGCACTGTATGACTAGGTCAGATTATTTCAGTGTCTGGATGTTATACCCACAGAGCAACAGTTTAGCCTCATTTCCTGTCTTCTTCACATCTAAAGCTAAACCCACGTCCACATCACACACCCACAATGCAATGCAAAGTGTCTGAGGCGTGACTGCAGTCAAATCTGCAGCAACATTTTTGTTTTCAGGCAGACACATTATGCTGTCTTTAGTTTGTTCCCAGTTTTAAACTGACGCCTGCATTGTTTTGTTGCCTAAACATGAAAAAACTCCAGTTTGTGGATATTACAGAAGCATTGGGTCGCTGCTAAAATGACGTTGTTTTGTCTCCCTCTCGTACCCAGCTTTCTGATGAAACAATAAAACCACAAACATGTAAACAGGATTATGTTTTATGCTACTCGAGTATTTCCAGGACGATGTCCTAAACTGGTCTAAAACCCACGAACACAACATGACAAGTAGCTCAGTCCTTTGAAATGACCGGGTTTCTAGAGAACGACGTCAACAACCGTGAGTCTCGTGGTCGCTTCTGCTTTCAGTTCAAAGGCCAGTTTATAAAGAAGCAGTTTATAAAGACACGTCATCGAGTACAGTTTTGTTTAGTCATTTTTAGTCTATCAGACAAACAAAAAACTCACAGTGACTCAACCTGTAACTGAAAGAATGAAACACAAAACCTTCATGGATCTCTCGATAAATATCAGACCTTTGAGTGCAAAAGTAGGTTTAGTCTGAATATTTATAACACAGATGTGTGAAAGGTCATAGGTCACTCACCACAACAGGACGACATGATCAGAGCAAGCCAGAGAGAGACGGAGAGCAACACATTCATCCTGGACGAGAGACACAAACTGACTGAGACACAGAGAGAGAGAGGGGGGGAGTGTCTAAATGGAAACTCTCCAAACGAGAGAAAGCTTACAGCCTTTAACGAGCCTCAGCTTTGTGAGTCGGCTTTTTTAAGATGAGGCCACTGAAAAAAACAAAGAAAAAAGTTTGAGCCTGAATGAGGAGAGTAAAATTTCACAAAAACAGTTTTTTCTAATAAATCTATAAGAAGGAACTGCAGGTTAGTGAAGAGAAAAAGGCCAAATTTATTTAAAAAAACCCTCAGAAATATATGAAAAAGTTGAAAATGTATGCGTCTTATTTCACCCCAGTGTTCCAACCATGTTGTTCAATACAGGCGACATAAAAACAACCAGCAGAGACAATTTCATCCTAAGGGTTGAAATTGTCTCTGCATTAAATCATACCTGTTATTAATCTCTGTCTCTCTTCCACAGCATGTCTTTATCCTGTCTTCCTTCTCTCACCCCAACCAATCACAGCAGATGGCCCCGCCCCTCCCTGAGCCTGGTTCTGTCGGAGGTTTCTTCCTGTTAAAAGGGAGTTTTTCCTTCCCACTGTCGCCAAAGTGCTGCTCATAGGGGGTCATATGATTGTTGGGTTTTCTCTGTATCTATTAATGTAGGATCTACCTGACAATATAAAACACCTTGAGGAGACTGTTGTTGTGATTTGGCGCTGTGTAAATAAAATTGAATTGAATTCCTCATCAGAGGAAGAGTGTCTCCCTCGTCACCGCGGGCGAGCGGGGCCGTAGCAGCTGTTTAGGTGGATGTGTGCGTACGTGTTCCTCTGAGTGCTTATAGATGCTGATGCTGACGAGCGTGCCTCTCACGCACCTTTGAAGAAAGTGTCATTAACTGCGAGGAGGAGCTGAGCAGTCAGCGCAGACCAGAGAGCACCGCAGGTACGTGAAACCTGAGGCCAGGTTTCAAACATGCTGTGATGCAACCCTTGTTCAACAAACCTGAACTTTGACCCTTCCACTTTGTCTAACTACAGGCCGATCTCCAACTTGGAACAAACTGTTTACACCCAGCTGAAGGGCGTCCTGATAAATCTAACATTTTGGAAGTGTCCCAGTCTGGGTTTAAAACACACCACAGCACTGAATCTGCTCTTTTTAAGGACATATTTTTAGCTGTGGATTCAGGGAACGGTGTTTTTAGATCTAACAGCTGCTTTTAACAAAGTGTGGACCATAATGTTCTCATCTCCACAGTCTTGAGACTGAATGAGCCCGGCCTCCCCCTCACGTCTACAGCTGCTACAAAACACTGCTGCACAATGTGTAGCCAGTAAAAGCAAATGAGAGCTCCTAACCCCGGTGTCAGTGTGCCTTCACTGGCTTCCCGTTCAAGTTTGAATCCATTTATAATTCCTTTATTTGTTTTAAGTCTCGTAAAGGTTTTGCCTCTTCTAATGTCTGAGCTTGGCTTTTAACCCAGTGACTTGTCATCTGTCTTAAACGTTTACCTTTTGTATGTACCTGTACTGTTTGTTTCTTTAGCTCCTATGTATTAACTTATTTATTGTTTAATTATTTTCTATTGTTTTGTACAGCACGTTGGTCAGCTGTGCTTTAGCAATAAAGTGAAAGTGAAAGTATGGAAGTCAGCAATGATCAGGCGCAACGAGAGCTTCCCCAGACTAAGGAAGAACAAAGGAAGTCTGCACCGTTCAGGGGGGAGAGCAGCTCGTAGCGAAGCAGCAGACTGATACCTTCATGGTGACCAGAGATGGGCAGTAACGTGTAACGCGTTACTGTAATCTGATTACTTTTTTCAAGTAACGAGTAAAGTAAGGGATTACTATTGCAAAAACGGTAATTAGATTACCGTTACTTTCCCGTAGGAACGCTGCGTTACTGCGTTACTAAAACCGTGATTTTTTTGCGAGAATGTGTCATGACAGTGACGTAAGCGAGTGCGACGTTCGTGACAACAGCTGTGTGCAGATCAACAATGGATCATATATCGAGTGCAGAGAGAGTATGAGCGTGCAGCGTTTAAAGCGTGGAAGTACTGACCTTACTTTGAGTTTGATTCCATAAAAAGTGACAAAAACATTAGTGTCCGTTGTGCGTGGGAAGAAAACTTCTTTTTACAGCGAAAAAACCCTAAACTTCCGAGCAAGCACCGAGTAGCTACGACGTAATGGGAAACTCACAGAGAAACTCGCGGATTCTTCCACTGACCGCTGCACACCTGCACCAGGGTAAACCTCCGCCTACCCTCCTCCCCATGGGCAGAAATCTGTGCCATCAGAAACTGAATCTGAATAAGTTAAATTCGGATTTGAATTGCTCGGATTGACTCTGAATTGTAACTTGAATAAATGCTTTTACAAACTGAATATGAATTAGCCTAATTTGAAATTCAGTTTATTGGCTTGAAAATGATCATCACCAAATTGAAAATTTTAATTTGAAAATGAATTCATTTGCTTTGAAACTGTATTTTATCCTTTAAAAATTTTGCTCTGGAATAACTTCAGATTCACTTCTCACCATTCAGTTTCAGTTCTACAATTCAGTTTTTTGGGACTTACATCCGGTTCCGGTTCAAGCGCAGATTAATAGAACTACGTTTTACTAGCGGACCGAAAGTGTTACTGACGGGAATCTACAGCATCTTGAGCTGAATTAAAACTTCAGAAGTCATTCGTCATGTTGAATGACCAGCGGATAAACTCTCAGGTTGGTAATAAATGTTTTACATGTATAAGAACAAGCGTCATGTTAACAAATGATAGCCGTACAGTAACTTTTATGCTTATTGTAGCTGCTAGCTAAAAACGCTAATTTAGCCCTGGATTCAGCTTTGGCAAACAAATATGATCGACTGTTTCTAGTAGAATTCCAAAGTTGTCATGTTGGACCCTCTCAGAGTACCCCCTCTGTATGCTTGCAGAGACCCCTACTGTAGGGAAACATGCAAAACGGTGTCCAAACCTTTGTATTTTAGCTTTATTTATGTCTTACACAGCATCCCAACTCTTTAGCTAACTTAATAACTTTAGCTAAAGTGAATAGTTAGTCTAATTCATTAGTGCAGC
This sequence comes from Neolamprologus brichardi, assembly GCF_056152115.1. Classification (NCBI taxonomy): domain Eukaryota; kingdom Metazoa; phylum Chordata; class Actinopteri; order Cichliformes; family Cichlidae; genus Neolamprologus; species Neolamprologus brichardi. The sequence goes on along the minus strand of NC_142114.1, from coordinate 30,226,364 downwards.
ATTACTGGATCACCTCTGTTTGAAGTGATATGATATGTGACTATGACGGCACAGATTTCTGCCCATACACTCCTGCTATACAGGTGAAAATAGAGCAACAGGACCACTGAGTCTTTGATTTTATTCATTTTCTGCTGTGTTTTACTTGCATCTATTTGAAAGACTGAGTGTAAACACAAAAAAACCCCATTTTATTTTATGTGCTGGAATGTGCAGAAAATAGGTTTAAATGTTAAACTAATTTCTTCCAGTCAGAGAATGTTGCAGATAATTAATTAAATGTTTGCTTGATGCATAAAGTTAAAAGTTTAAAACTAATAAAACAAGTTTTAAAAAGAGACTTTTCCATCTGATTACATTTTGTATGATGGATTATGCAGAAAGAATTGGGCTGAAAGATCTGTTGCTTTATTACCTATTTAGGTTGTAAATCATGTTTTAAAAAGTAACTAATTACTTTTGAAAATAAGTAATCAGTAAAGTAACAGGATTACTTTTTTCGGGAAGTAATCAGTAATTAGTTACTGATTACTTTTTCAAAGTAACTTGACCAACACTGATGGTGACTCATACAAACAAAGTGAAAATAGCAAGCAGCGTCTTTCTCACAACTCGCGTGTAGCTGAAAACCGCAATAAGAAAGGAAGTGAGCACTCAGACTAAAAATGTAGAGTCAAAGTCTCAAAAGAGACAGAACAGAAGTGAGAATGTAGTAAGAAGCTGGTGTAGCGGTGCTACAAGCTGGAAAAACCTTCAAGGACCAGAGCGTACTGAGGAAACACACAGAGCAGAGGTCCACACTGTATTCCTGCAAAACCTGCAGCAAAGCTCCAAAAAGCAGTGAAACCTTGTTGAACAGCAGAAAACACGCATCCTTCAAGGAGAGTTAGAACTTAAAGTTCATCACAGAGTTCACACAGGTGAGAAGCCATAAATTTGTAAAACCTGTGGGGAAAGTCTGGGCTCCAGCTCATCGTTAAACACACACATGGCTAATCAAACAGGATGTGGCATGAATGATTGACCCGACCACAGTCCTGCTATACAGGTGAAAATAGGCAACAGGACCGCTCTTTATTTATTTTCTGCTGTTTTACTTGCATCTATTTGAAAGACTGAGTGTAAACACAACAAACTATTTTATTTTATGTGCTGGAATGTGCAGAAAATAGGTTTAAATATTAAACTAATTTCTTCCAGTCAGTGAATGTTGCAGATAATTAAATTTTTGCTTGATGCATAAAGTTAAAAGATTTAAACTAATAAAACAAGTTTTAAAAAGAGACTTTTCCATTTGATTACATTTTGTATGATGATTATGCAGAAAAAGTAGAATTGGGCTGAAAGATCTATCATTTTATCACCTATTCAGGTTGTAAATCATGTTTTAAAAAGTAACTAATTACTTTTGAAAATGAGTAATCAGTAAAGTAACAGGATTACTTTGAGGGGGAAGCAATCAGTAATTAGTTACTGATTACTTTTTTCAAGTAACTTGACCAACACTGGTTATAAGTCGATTCTGCATAAGCACTGAAAGAATCGCTCAGAGCTGCGATAGTTTCCTTGCAAAGGGGCCGTTGAAACTGGCGAGCACATGAGACGACACGCAGGAGAGAGGCCGTTTTCCCAGAGTCGTGAGAGAACGTTTACAAGTCCAGCATGAACGCACACGAGAGGAGTCACAGCAGCGAGAGGCAGCACGTCTGTGTCAGAAACGCTTCACTCACAGCGGCTCTTTGAACGCCTTCTTCTTCATCAGTTTTGAGTAGACATGAGAACTCTGCGACGTCTTCGTCCTGAAACATCGCACAGGTTAAAAGTGCAGCTGGTTCAGGACTCGATCAACCAAGAACTGCTGAGCCAATCAGATGCGACGAGATTGGTCTTCAGTGGAAAAATGTGTTGTAGAAATTCCTCTTTAATGTTTCTCATTAAATGTGAACATTTCATACATACTGTGTTAGCGTTGCTTCTTCCTTCTACCAGCTTTATTATTCATTTACCAAATTTTTGCTTGTTTTTTTCCTAATAAATGTGTCATTTTTTCTATTAACTTTGCCAGTCTTTCTCATAAATGTAAGACGTGTAAATGTTTTTTAAAAAGCCCCTTAAATTTTGTTTTTACTGAAAGCTGCTGAATAAGTGATTTTTGATTGGCTGGCGGTTATCAGTTATGATACACACTCACCCCCAAAGAAGTAGAGTCGGCACGTCTTCTTGAGTAATCATTTATTAATGAATTTAAGGCCACTCTGGACTGTGCAGAATTCATAAGGGGCGCAGAAATAACTCAGTTACATCATCCTGGGTAACTTCACTCTGCGGCTACGGATTTCTATTTTCACATCAGAACGGAGTCAAACCAAAGCAAACGTTTAAGCAGCTTAAAGAATCAAACATATTCACAGGTAGAGGCGGCTTGATACGCTGAAGAAAATGCTCAAAATACAAGTTTCCAGTTCACAACACAGCATGCTTCATATGTTTGAAGTGAGCACTGATATGTATCAACTTCAGCACTAAGTTGTTCTTGGCCATGCATGCTAACTCCCAGTACAGATATATAGATGATATTATATGAGTGTGTAAGGCCAAAGGTTGAATATGATTTCATAGTAAAGTCATAGTCTTCAAACGACACAGGACAGGACAAAACGAAGTTCTTTACAGAGCAAAAAAACAAAAAACGTCAAAAATGATCCCCGTCCAAAAACTGTATATAAAAGATGGCTGTAGCATCGTGCCTTAAACCTGCAATCTTTTCTAACGACCAGCAGGTGGCCCCAAAAACAGGACTGCACTAACATGTAGAGCCAGTCGAGGGGACTGACTGCTTCCTGCTTCCTGTTCATCGCGTCGGACAGAAGTCTGCTGCAGATAATAGACTGTATATAAACGATGGACGGAGCCACTGTGACATCACATCAATCCTTTCCATCAAAAACATTTTTACTTTAATAAATGTACATGCTGGTTCTGCGACTCCTCAGAGGCCCGCTCATTCTGGACCGTCACATGAAACAGGAAGTCCACAGATCTCTGCCATCTTTTACATACAGTCTGTCTGATACCTGTGTGGTCTGTAGTGTTTCTGCACCGACAGTGTTACACAAATATTTGGACTATACTTTATTATTTCACAGCTTTTCACACCGTCAGCATCCTCTTTGGTTTTACAGCCAGCCCCACTGGTGACGACCCCCCCTCCCTCCCACATACACAGATCTGTCAGTGGAAGAAACTGAGGCATATGTAGGATACAATGAGGACTAACAAAATAAAGGCATAATTTAACAAGAAAATAAATACTTTCTTGTTAAATACTACATTTGAGCCATTTCCGTGTTGGTGCACAGTTTGTTAAAAAATAATAATATTCAACACCTGCATGCATTATTCATACTTACATTAGTGTTTTTTCAATTCTGTTTGGCCAGTTAACCAGTTCTAATCAAGACTGAGCTCATGTCGTCTACATAATCTGTATTACATAAAAATCGAATGTTTACATTTTCAAACCACATTTTATTTATTTATTTAGTTTAAATTACAAAAATAAATGCATGTCCCCCCCCACACACACACACAAACTTTGCCCTCCATACTTGCCTCATAAACACTATTTGGGTGGGTGGCTGCTGATCTCTGTGGTTAACAGGTAAAGCAGGTGCCAGTTTTATCAAATAATTGGTACCAAAATGATTCGCTGTTACAGGAAAAACCTGGAAGCTGAATTTCCTGCAAGGCCATCATTCAGTGTTCTTGTTTCAGTAATTAAAATAGTTTAAAGGCACCTTAAAGTTACAAAATGTAACTACAACTTTGACCACTGGGGGGCAGTGTTTCACCACCAACTTCTTACATTTCTATTTAGCTCCATCAACAAGTTCTTATTTACGGTGACTCGTAATGTAACTGGCATTACACTAAAGTGTGTCGTCATCTCTTGAAACCTCTTCCAAAGGATTTTAACAATTATTAAAAACACCAGGATTTACATAAAGTACCCCAAATATTGCCCAATGTCATTGGCCTTAAATATTGATTACACTTTTCTTCTAATGTTTGATTAGCTTAATAAATGTGACCATTGAATTTCATCGTTCCATTTAATTTCCCAGATTTGTGCAGATTGAGGATCATTAGTGTCACATCTAAACTCGCTGCATATAAAGCGTCAGAGAAAAGAAAAAAAGACTCCATTTTGATGCAAAGTTTAACCCCACTGAACTCAGAAGAGATGAATTCAATCAGAAGACGTCAGACATACTGAAGTTTAAGGAGATGGTGTAAAAGGCTGAAAAAAAGAGGAGCCGCAACTTCATCTACACCATGAAATCACTCCCGCTGTACTCCCACAAACTCATCTATTATCTTAAAAGATACGTTTGTCTTTGTAAAATAAAGGTGTTCACAGACAGGTGTGCACGAGAACTTTGCCTTGACTGTAACAGAAGCACAGAAGCTTTGAGACGAGAGTCTGACACAGTGCGACTGCTGCGCCTTCAAATCCACCGTCCTCGGCAGAGTAAGGTACGAGTGAAAAGACGAGACAAAAAAATAGATTCTAAGGCCTCACACGGTTAAACCAGCGACCACAGCGCTGCAGATATATAAACTCATAGAGTCCAACTGTTAGCCCCGCCCCCTCTCTCGGCTGCGGCTCCCTCAGAAGAATAAATTAGAGCAGGACCGGAGGAAGCGGCACGTCACTTAGAAGAGCTGATCCATCTTTAACAGATTTAAGCGTTTCATCATCCAGCACGCCCGACGACGTGAAGGCAGAGCGACACTCGGGCGACAAAACTTACAGAAGAAAAATCTAGAGGAAAAAAACCCAACACCTTCATACAGCATGTACTGATAGGATTATCCGTCTGAAGCGAGAGTAGTGATGACTACTTCTCTTTGAGCTTTTCAGCGGCGTCTTTCGCTTCGGCCTTGGGAGCAGGCCCGTGAGTCCGGGGCGGCGGGTGCAGGCCGACCTCCGTGCCGATGTTCACGGTGATGTTGGTGTACAGGGGCAGATATTCCCGCGAGATGACCTCGTATTCCACCGTGTTCATCCCGTCCGTCTTCCAGGTCTGACGCGTCTTAGCGAGCATGTTGAACCTGACAGACACACGAAGCAGAGCATCTTCAATCCTCCAGGAGAAACAGCACAGCTGCTCGATTACAGCAAAATCATGACCTCATTATTTACAAACAAACAAACACTTTTCCACCTTGAGAGCGCAGTAGACAGGTGTCCATAAGCAAACATGTGAACAGACTGTAATCTGGCTTAACCCTTAAAAACCGGTCGGAGCGGGCACGCTCTGTTTTGCGTAACTATTTTTAAATCCCGGTAGCTCTGCAACCACGTGAGCAAGAAATTTAAACCGTTTACATTTATGCAAACTTGCAAAACGCTCGGCTGTGTCTCTAATCAAACCTCTGTAACTTTGCTCTGCTTCACGTCAGCAGCATCAGGTTGATTCATGGTTTTGTTTTGTTTTTGATCTGCTGCTGAATATTTTTTATTTTATATCTGCTATAAAAAAAAAATCTCCTTCATGTTTTTCTGTTTTATCCTCAGTTCTTTGACACAAAGGCGTGTGCTGTGATGCTCACACCTTTGATAAAGTCTCACAAGTGTCAGCTTTCTTTTTATAGATATAAAAATATGTACATGTACTGATAAATGATAAGAATTATAATATTCGAATCAATTCTAGAAATCTGTGACGATGCGCAGCCCAACTTGCAGCCAGCTGTGACGTAGCTACACAGCATGTGTCTGACTCTGGTTTCTAACTATCTAACAGCGACACACGTCTGGTCGTTTCTGTGCTCAGACTCGAGATCTGGTTATCCCAGCGAGCACTCGGGCCGCAGTACCTCTTTGGGTTCACGTCGTTGCCTTTGTCCAGCTTGTGTTTGATCATCTTGTACCGGCCCACCTTCAGTGAAGGACGAGTGATGTACATGCCAGCCAGAGAGACTCTGTGGAGACCAGAAACAAGCGTTAGACCGATCGTTCCTCCTGATCACCGAGGACACGCACAGCATTTCCCACATGATTACGGGTTAAATTCAGGGGTGGGGTCACTTTGACTGACATCTAGCCTCGGTCTCCAGTAACGTTTCACTCGGCTGTGTCAGGATCTCTGGACCATGTTTGTGCTCTTGGTGACTGTTGGAGAATTCACCTGATCAATAACAGGTTTCTACTGTTGCCCCGGACAGTTTATGGATGCCAGAGCGCATAAAATGCAATATGACAGAGGCTGCCTCGCTCTTTCATGTAGCGCCTATGAGGAACCCTGAAACTGAACTGCATGATGCTCACCTGACTCCGATGTCGTCGTCCTCGCCGCCCCAGCCCCAGTAATTGTTAGGGAAACCGTTCATTTTAAGGTAGTGCAGGGGCGTCAGAGCGGACACGCCTCCAAAATACATCTTGTATGGAAGCCTGGAGAGAGTTAGGATTAGAAAACAAGACGAATTAAAAGCAAAATAAAGAGCATCAGGGTTTATTATTAGTTTCTATGCTGTTCAGACAGAATATTTGCCAAGTGTGTGGAAACTGAACTCTGGCATTTAAATAATAAAACACACACACGCAGCTTCTGCAGAGTCGCCGGGTTCATGCAGCAAACACACAGCAGCTAAAGTTTATTTCTGTAACGCATTTAAAACTACAGCAGTGCACAAACACTTTCAAGTCAAGGGAAATGTTTTCAAATTCAAGTGAAGATAAAAGCAAATCAACAGTAAACACGTGGAGTGGACGAGAAACTGCCCTTCTTCACCTCCGGCTCTCCAGTAAGAACTTTAAACAAGCCAACACATCTGTCCAGCACAGAAACATCTGGTTATTTCTACCCTGCACTGTTCCCTTCAGATAGAATATTATTGTTTTATTCTTCACCCATTAAGTTATTTTTGTTTCCTTATTTTTGCTTTATTCTGCTGATTGGACCGTTTCACCACAGAGATTATGTTCAACCTCAGTGTTTATTTCCTTACACTTCAATCCTATTTATCCATATTGTATATTCTGTATCTATATATGTGTATATATGTGGTGTATTTATGCTTATATCCTTACTCTCATTCCCCTTAATGTATCTGTAACATGCAACTTCTTTTGATGCTTTACTACTGGAAACTGAATTTCCCGGAGGAACCCACCCGAGGGATTAATAAAGTTTCATCTAATCTAATCTGATACATTTCACTTGGATACATTATAGATGATGCATTTTTAGTTACAGAGCTCTTTAGCACATTAATTATTACATATAGAAAAACTACATTAACAGTAAGGTTTGTTGTACTTTTACATTTTTGCCTAACTTTACTATTCTGCTGCTTCATTTATGTATTATTTTAAATTATTTGTTTTATTAAATGCAACCTTTTATACAACTGACGTGACACATTTTTGTCACATTGTATTTTAATTCATTTTATCGAGTTACTCTAATCAACTCATTTTGTTTTTTCAGGACATTTTATCTGAATTTATTTCATTTTAATATCTAAATGTGTTGACTGAGCCAGTGTTACCCTCAGCAGCACCTTTTCCATCAGCACCTACGTTTGGTTCTCTCGGGGTCCCCAAGCGATCTGAGCAGGCACTAAAATGTGATGTCATCAGAATGCTTGCCACTGATTGGCTGGTCAGCAGTATCACTCGATGAGTCATCATGAAACCGCCATTTTTGAAACCTGGCAACGAGGGGAACGGCTACAAAAACAACGCCGTGTTCTCCGAGTCTGATGAAAAGCCACAGACAGAGCAGCAGGGATATCGTCGCCTCGACATCCACTTTTTTGTAGCGTTTGTGTCGCATATTAGTCACGTCGCAGGACGCTCGGACGTGTCGCTATGAGGACAACCATGCATGTCAGGTAGATCCGGATTGTAGTGGGAAACCAGTCGTGGCGATCTGAGCAGGTGCTAATGGAAAAGGCTTGTGGACTTTTTCTATTGTTTGGTTTATTTGAACTAAAATGAAACATTGCCCACTCACAGGTCTGCTTTCAGACAGCACTTCATTCGACATTTTGCACTGAAATCACGACATGTATCGGTCGTTCTCAGACATACTTGTAGCCGAACTTGTCCATGGCGATGGCCGCGTGCTTGGGGTTCGAGTCGCAGACGTACGTATTCCGGTCGTCTTCTGGAATGAGGTCCACATCGTGGAAGAAGAGACAGTCCCAGTCCTCCTCCTTCATGGCCTCCCGGAAACCGGCGTTCATCAGCTTGGCTCTGTTGAAGGTGTAGTTTCCAGCCTGCAGAAGGAAAACAAAAATGTTTCTTCACGTGAAACAAGTTTAAACTGAATATTTGTGTAACAAAGTCAGACGTTTTCACTCAAAGAAGGAAGCACGACAGACTTTAGCAGGTCAAATATTCAGCCACAGAAAATTCTGCTTGTGCTAAACAAGGATTAGTGAGGTAAACTATAAAAGGAGTGTGAAAAAAGTCATCTTTGGATGGAACGAGCAACCAATCAGAAGACTGTTGCATAAAAGGAGGAGGAGCTTGTTTCAGACCGGATGAACCGATGCGCTGCTGGAGAATCAAAGAACAAAGGAGACATAAGCCCCGCCCACTGGGGGTTACGATGTAGCGGGACCAAACGCACATTTTTTGTATTTTATTAATTTACTTTTCCACAGGTCGTCCCACTGAGACCCAGCGTCTCATTTCCAGGAGACCTGACGGAGCAACGATGTCCTGTGACCGCGGGCCGTGACTCAGCTGTGTAACATGTACTCTGATAAATAAGAGGCCACGAACCAGAAAGTTTTGCTCCCAGCACATTAAATACACATTTAACAGCAAAACTAATAAAAATATCATAAAAGCATTTAATTGAAAATCATCATAGAGTGTGACGGTACGATCCAGCTCAAGAGGTGCAGGAGATAAAGAGCTGAGGGTGAAACATCAGTGAGCTCTGAGCAGATTAAACCTCTGAGCTGCTTCAGATTTCTTATCATCCAACATGCACATCCAGTGACCACACACCAGAGGGCGCTCTTTATCAAGCATCAACTAGTGCATCACGTTAGACAATAAAAACCCTCAATACTCCAAATATAAATCTAAACATTAACACAAAGACACTAAAATTTATTTCTAACCGCCTTCTGAATTTTAGTGTAAAATAGAAATAATAGAAACCTGGTGGATGACGTAAATGCCATATTTGAGCTGCTGCCGCTGCAGGAACGGATGCAGGTAGTAGAGCAGGAACTTGAGGTGGTGCTCTCGGTGTCTGTGGGGAATGATGATGGCCGTGCGATGCCTCGCCACACAGTCCGGCGGCCTGTATTGTCCTCCGCGCACCACCAGCGGATTCTTCCTCTCAACCTCGGCCAGACTAAGGCGTGACGGGAAGCTGACGTGGATCGGCCCTCCTGTGGAAAGAAGTTATTAATTACGTCCAAGAATGAATGTAGTTACCGGAGAAAGCAAATGATGTGGTCGGGGTGCGAGAGCCGACATCAAGCTTTGAAACGACATTAAGTCAGACGTCAGCTTTAGCAGTAGCTATAAACCTATGTGCGGTACATCAGTCTCATGTCTTGTACTTGAACTATGTTTAACTGCACTGTCCCTTTTAAATAAATAAATTCAAATTCAAAAGCACAAAGTCAGCCGTGTTTGTAAAGTAGAAATCACTCTGACAATCCTGCACGCTCTGCTCGTCCAGCCGCCCGCCTGAGGTCAGGGGGACAGAAAAAAAATATCTATAAAAAGGAAAGAAAATTTGTCACTATATTAAAAGTATATATACACTGTATTAATCAAGATTAAGCTGACGTTTGTTTTTTTAAAGTCGCTCCAACGCCTGCTGACTTATCAGATCACGTGAACAGGTGGTGGGTTACAAATGCAGGTGTGTGCCGCCTACTACAGGTGGGAATCACCACACATCCCTCGATACGATATTATCGCAATTTTTAAAAATATTTTGCGATATTCAGATTCTGTACATAAACTTTATCAATATTCATTTTATCTAATATCAAAGTCTCACACTCAGTCTTTCTCTCATTTCAGTTTTATTGTTGACAAACTGAACGGTTTGTATTACAGTCTAGTCCAACTTAACTGAATCAACCATCTGGTACAATTATAGCTATTCTGAACTATGCAGTTTATGAAAACTATGCAGCCCCTTCAGCAACTGAAGAATTTGAAAGTAAATTAAAACAAAATATAATTTTACATTAAATAAAAAAAGTTAAACACATTTGGACAGTGAAGGAATGTCAGGATTCAGGATGCTCTGAAGTCAGAGCACAAAAACCTTTTTGTAACAAAATATCGATTTCTGCTGTCCCTGTATCCATACATTATTAGCAAACAAAATATCACCATACTACACAGTATCCATTTTTTCCCCCCACCCCTACTGCCGACCCAGGTCAGCTCATCATGGAAGCTTCAGATTTCTGTTTTCAAACAGACTAAATACAAATGAAACCGGCTCTCATATCCCCGCCCGAGCCTTTCAGCTGTTCCAGAGGAGGAACCCGAGCCGCTCAAATCTCCAGCAGGTTTCGTTTGTCTTTGTGTTACAGAGACGAACATCTTTGTTTTTTCTTCAAGAGTCTTTTTCTTCCCTCATATCAATTCATGGTCTTAAAGTCGTTTCAAATTACTGAATAAACACGCGGCAGGATTCTGGGTTTAGACGGCGTTGCTGGAACAAAGCTGACAGAAGAGTTAAAGTAGAGCACAGTGCACCACCTCGAGCTCAGGGCTCATAGTCAAAGCTTCCTGGTACAAAGAGCAGTTTCAAAGAATTCCCTTTTAACGTCAAATCCTGGCAAACACTGAGCATAAAAGACCTCTTCAGGTGGAAAACTGTCACAAGCTTTATGGTGCCTTCACACGGTGTGACAGAGCTCAGTGGTTTGATGGCAGCCGTATGGTTGGTATCTCTTACGTTTATTGTGCACACGTCATTTCCACAGAGCCAAAGACGTGGCCTACACGACTGTCAGCGACATTAATGCAGATTGTTTCGGTGGAGTTTAATAAACTCCTTGCTATCTAAAATATAACAGGACACCGGAGTAAATTCTCGAGCATCTCACACTTCTGATAATCAGCTGTCTGCTTGACGTTTATTCAGCTGTGTAAAAACTATAACTTTAATCTCAGCCAAACCGATTTACTCAGGAACAAATAAAATACTAAAAAAAGCCAAACAATAACATTTTTAAGTTATCTAAGTGACTTATATATCATGTTTAACCTGAGTAGCGAAAGACAGCGGTGGGTTTGAAAACGATTAGCCGGGAGTCCGGTGTTCTCACGGCTCTAGTTAGCCTAGCCCCCGGCTAGCTATCGAGCTAGTGGCTAACAGACGTCTCCGAAAACGTCGGAGCGCTTTTGAAAATATGTGGTGTCTTGATAAACTGAGCAGATATTTGAGGTTTACACAGCTACATTCTCACCTGAAAATATGTTAAACGTTTATTTTGTGACCCAGAAAGAATAATAAGAGTAATATTAAAACTAACTAGCTGCTGCCATTGTTGGAAACTGAGCTGGGCCGCGCTATGAATTCTGGGACACAGCTTCTTCTTCTTCGGGGTTTAACGGCAGCTGGCATCCTTGTACATGCAGTGCTGCCATCTTCTGTTTCAGTCCGTTATTACACTCTTAAATCCTACTACTTATTCCTGCGTCTTTTGTGATCTTACAAAGCTTCAAACGACGCGTCGACTATTAAATCAGTCGTCGACGATTTTAATAGTCGACGTAATCGTGACTAGTCGACTAATCGTGGCAGCCCTATATGACACGCGAGAGGAAATGTAAGGCGCGCTCACTTGATGACATCAACTCACATGAAGTTGACTGAAACTTTCCCCACAGCAGGTGAAAAAGGGCGGAGAAGGTCACGACCCCTCTGCAGCGTCATGTTTTTATAGATGATTGATGGAAATAAACTTAGCACCATAAAAGCAGCGACTGTGTCACACCCTTTACACACAGGCGCTCCTTCCCCAGCCTGTTAGCGATCAAACGCAGATCATTTCCTGTATATCCGACAGATATACGGGAAACATGCAGAAACATTTAAATATTTTTAAAGAGGTCAGAGTGACATTTGGCTTTTATCCATAAGGACAATTAAAAAAAACTGAAACTAAAGTGAACTGGAGGTAATAAAACACACTTTTATTACCATCCACACACACGCTCAGGAAACCTGACTGCAGATCAGCTGTTTGTGTACAGGCTTCATCTGAGAGGCAACTTGAACCAGGTCAATCTCATCTCCACAGCTATTTTGATTCTGTTAAACTGAACTGATTCTACTTCTGTGTCTGAGAACATCTGAGAAAGGAACCACACAAAGAGCACGCTGAGAAAAACGCAAACTATTTTTATAGAAAACCTGAAACCAGGTGCATGATTTCAGGTTCAAAGCTAAAAGGCACTCAGAAACCAGATGAAGACCAGGTGAAGGCGCCGAGCTGACGTGTTCACAGAGGCAGCTCTGAAGAGACTCGATGTTGCCCTGAGGCAACATTGGTTTGGAATGTAGGAGAGACGGTTTGTGGCACTTATTGTTGGGTTACGCCAAAAATCTGGTTGGTTAACTCGTGTTAATGGCACACAGCTGAGAGTAAACAAGCTGTTATTCTTCATTTCCACTTCTTAAATGTATTTATTCATTATTTAACATCTTCATTAACATCGCCTTTAATGAGTCAGTTCTGTCTGAAACAAGGCGTTTTGGCTCCGCTCCATTTAATCCAACTTTCTTCTGATTGGCTGCCTCTTCAAAACAGAAGGTTTGTGCAGCAGGTAAGTTTGGCTTCTGTGTTTGATGGCAACCATATCAGGAGCTGAGAGCAGCCAGAGCTGTAGAGTGATTAGAGCTTTCAGCTCACAGGTATTACTTGCAAACTGACTCAAATGATGTTTAATACGACCGTCAGCCACAGGAACAAACACACTGCTTTTATATAACGGGGAGAAAGAAAAGCACAAAAGTGCTGCATACATTTCCATTTTCTCTTCAGTTAAAATCAAGTCAATACCACCTGTTTTGTTTATCCTCTCTGAGACTGAACCCAGAGCTAAACGAGGAAGAAAAAAGGTCACGTGACTCAAATATGCAAAAAAAGGAAAAACCCTGCAGCGAGACTCGTGTGACTGGTCTAGTTTGCCTATCTATTACAAGAAGATTTACACTATATTTAAATAAAGGTGAGACAAAATCAGAAGTTATAGAAACATTTTATCATAAAAGTGCTGTTTATAATCCTCAAAGCTGCCGTTCAGTCCTCGCTCACACTCAGCTGACTGCAGGCGAGGCTACCTGCACCAAAACATGGCATCTAATCTACAGCTGAACAAGTTCAATCACAGCCTCATTTCCATCCTTCCTTCTTCCACTTGTCCGGGTCGTGGGCGCAGCAGCATGAGCAGAGAAGCCCAGACCTCCCTCTCCCGGCTACCTTGTCCAGCCTGTCTGGAGGAACACTGAGGCAGGGAAAGCCTGGAACAGCTTGCCCGGCAGGCGTCCTCGTCAGATGCCTGAACCACCTCAACTTCACAAGCCAAAAAACTTTCATGACCTATAATGTTTCATCAATCAGAGCTGAATTTTAGGGACTACAAGGACGCAAAGTCCCAAATGCTTTATATTATTTAAACAAGAGATTTAAGCTTTTAAGGGTTACCTGAAGTATGAATCGCTGTCTTAAACCTTTACGATGGATCCACTTAACTAGCGAACATCTATTTAAGGCTAAACGGAGGAAAGCCTAATCCTGAAGACGTGGCACGAGCACTCACCTATTAAAGGGGACGTTTTGGGACAGTAGGGCATGTCGTCTCGATGGCCGTGAGCTTTGGGCAGGTGTGAGAGGTTGGCGTATACGTCCCCTCCGCCGATCGTGGGTGTGGTGTGGTTGCGGCCCGATACAGCGCCCCCGTCCGGCTTGCGGAAGATGCGTATGAAGTAAGTGACCCTCTTCTGGTATCCCTCTCGGGACAGCAGCGCCATCACCACCAGCTGGATGCCCAGGAACATGATAAGGTAGCGCCATTTGGACTGAATACTGAACATGGCGACGGCTCGGATGGGTCCAGTGGAGACAGGTGGAAGTTGCTGCTCGGGCGTAGCAGCTGATGATTGTCAGGTTTAGTGGAGGGTGGCGTCAAGCCTTTTACTTCCTATATAATCCAGAATATGGCAGCACACGGCAAATGTCAAGTGATAATCTGAAATATTTAACTTCAGGATGTCCAAAGACGATGTCACACATAAAGGCACTTTTGGTAGGCTGTAATCACAAAGACCCCAAACAGAACAAAAGTAGAAAAATATTCCACAGAGACACAAAAAAAGAAAAGAAAAAAAAATCTGGTCCACGTTGTCCTCACTGCATTCCCCGCTGCTGCTCAGCAGGTGGTAGGTATCTCCAGAGCTGACTGTTGGTCCACTTTGTGTTTGGTTTGGGGAGATAATGCCAGCCCCACATTATGGAGTCTCACACCGACCGAGCACCATCCGCTGCCCTGCGAAGTTCACTCGCCTCCAGCCAAACAATCTGCAGCGTCTCCTCCTCTCGCTCGCTCTCCAGCTCCCTTCCTGCCTTTGTGAGCTTTACGCTGCCTTCTGCTGCTCTCTCCTGAGGGAGGCCTCCACAACAACAACAGCCGCCATGACAAAGGGGAGCATATGCGGCCGTATAGGCGCTATACTTCACAGAGGATTACACGGCTTCCAGCCGCTCACCGCCTGACTGGCTGGAGAGACGGTGGGAGTGGACCGTGACTTGCGTGGGAGGAGTGGTCAGAAGGGTCCTGCATGAGTGAGTGGGTGGGTGAGTGTTTGTTAGGGGGAGGCTTCAGTACAGAGTGAGGCTGAGAGAATAGGAATAGGGGGAGGAGGACGAGGAGGAGGAGGTCGAGCTTTGACTCCCAATGCTATTCTTCCATGATGATGTCGCTCACTGGTCACCTGGATCGACAGGAACTGGATGGTCACTCCAGCATGGCTCTGGAAGACAGGAAACAGGGCGGGTGTTAAAACTGACTGACATGCTTTTGGCTAAAACTGTTGAAGTCAGCGATTTCAGCACAAACAATGAGCTGTCGTGTACAGCTCAGGCAAACAAATGGATTGTGTTTGTTTACAGAGACCAAACAGCACAGTTGGAAAGCCTGCACTAATCACTCCGTGGGAGATCCCCAGAGAGAGGCCTGCTGCCCACGGTGGGCGGCAGACGGGAAGCCACGCATCACAGCGGCGAGGAAGTTTCCTGCAGCCAGAGCGGTGCATCCTTCTGCTGCTGATGAAAGGACCCGATGATGTCGTCCTTCCTGGCCTGAGCTCCGCTGCAGCGATGCCGAGCACATCCTCAGTTACAAATCAATTAGCGCTCGTTAAAGCAGCCGTGCTCAGAGCACTAATCCTAATCCCAATCCTATTGAACGCTGGTGGAGACATGGACAGAGAACCTGCGCCTACATCAAACACCGCGACCCAAAATCAAACAGATTTTATCCTGAACATGAACTTGGAGTTCACCCTATTTTAACTGAAAAGTAATCAGTTTCATTTTTAATGTGTATTTTTGTTTATTGTCATTTTGTGGAGATGCCACCATGTCTATTCTTCTGCTTTTTACATTTTTTATAGAAAAACATTCAGAGGAGGACAAATAGTCTGTGTTTAAAGAGACAGATTAACAAGACCTCAAAAATATCTGAAAACTCTAGAAATGGTAAAGATTACAGACCCGTGGCAGCAGTGCTAGATACAGAAATGATTCCATGGCGGATCATCGGTACATGAAAATTCTTGGTATAACATCACCAAGAAGATGATAAGATCTTCAGCACTTAGAGCATCAAGTACCCACAGGAAAATGTCCCATTATGAACATTTGTTCCTGCTCAGACTCTACAACAGGGGTGGGGAACTCCAGGCCTCGGGGGCCGGTGTCCTGCAGGTTTTAGACATCACCCTTCATCAACACACCTGAATCAAATGATTAGTTCATTATCAGCCTCTGCAGAACTTCAAGACATGTTGAGGAGCTAATTTCCAATCCAATCCAATTTTATTTATAAAGCACGTTAAAATACCCAGCACAGGAACAAAGTGCTGTACAGAAAAGAAGTTAAAACAATAGAATAACAGAAAACAATAAATAAGTAAAACACATAAAACATAAAATTAAAACAGCCCTATATTAAAACAAAAACAAGATAAAACAGCATCGAATCACCTAAAAACAACTAAAATAAAAAATAAACCAACATCTCACGTGGTGTCAAAGGTCAGGGTAAAGAGGTGGGTTTTCAAGAGTGACTTAAAAACAGATAAAGAACCTGTTGAATCTCTAAAGGAAGCTCGTTCCACAGTTTTGGAGCTGCTACAGCAAAAGCACGATCACGAAGTTTACGCCCAGTCCTGGGTACATGCAGGAGCAGCTGATCAGCTGACCTGAGAGAGCGGGTGGGTGTGTGAGGCTGTAGCAGCTCAGAGAGATGAGATGGGGCGAGGCCATGGAGAGCTTTAAAAGTAAATAAAAGAATTTTAAAATGAGTCCTAGAAGAAATGAGCAGCCAGTGAAGTGAAGCTAAAACAGGGGAAATGTGCTCAAACTTTCGAGTGCCAGTTAAAAGACGAGCTGCGGCATTTTGCCTCCTCTGTAGATGACTAATTTAGCCATGTAAATCAGCTGTGTTGGATCAAGGACACATCTAAAACCTGCAGGACACGCTCCATCCCTGCTCTGCAACAGGAGATAAGAGCCGCTTGCTGAATCACAGAATGTGAGGACGACCCAAAAAAAGAGCTGTAAAGGTAGGCAAACAAAAAAAAGACACTGACTGATGTGATCAAAGATATGCTGAGAGAAAAATGAGCCCTTTTTGTTCCTTTATACTATCAAAGCCGTGTCAGCCTTGATCATTTGGACAACAAAGCGAACGCATTCTGAGCATTTAACAGCGAGTGCCTCAGGAACTCCACGCAAACTTTAAAACGACAGACAGGAAATGAAGAAATACAAAAGCAACATTGCAAAATACACTTTGATCAACTTGCAGAAATGTACTGATGATATCTGACTCCTCGCTCTTTAACAGCTGACTGGGGGGATTTTCATGTGAAGGATATTAAAAGGGTTTCCTATTTCCCCTCTGAGAGAACACGCGGATCAAACCAGAGGAAATCCTCTGCAAAAGACTTTCATCAGCGCTGGGAGCAGATGGGAGGATTGACCCCTGACATGTCGCCCGGCACCTATAACCTCTTGATATGGTTTATGACATGATATGTCATAAAGACTGTGGCTAATCCCACAGAACAGAAATTCATCTCAACAACTCTGAGCAGATAAATAAATAACGTAATCTGTTTTGAAGTAATCGCTGACGCTTTCTAAAAGGTTCACATTCACTGGATTATGAGTCCGAAGCCCTCCAATGACATCGGAGGTCTGCTCTTCGACCATGTGACTGGACAGAGGGAATAAAGGTCTGCACATCTCTAAAGTGCATCCAACCCTGGAGCCTTAACGGGCCAAAGAAGCTCTGAATAAACTTTTACTGCTAGTACCTGCCGTCTAATGAATCATCTTAATCTTATTTTATTGTAGTCGACAGGAGACTGCTACGGCGGCGCCTTCAATGATCATAGGATTTTTGAACCAGCTCGACTTGTGATTCCAGCACAGCTGTGATCAGTATTGCCCACTAGGGCTGCCACGATTAGTCGACTAGTCACGATTACGTCGACTATTAAAATCGTCGACGTGTCGTTTGAAGCTTTGTAAGATCCCAAAAGACGCAGGAATAAGTAGTAGGATTTAAGAGTGTAATAACGGACTGAAACAGAAGATGGCAGCACTGCATGTACAAGGATGCCAGCTGCCGTTAAACCCCGAAGAAGAAGAAGCTGTGTCCCAGAATTCATAGCGCAGCCCAGCTCAGTTTCCAACAATGGCGGCAGCTAGTTAGTTTTAATATTGCTCTTATTATTCTTTCTGGGTCACAAAATAAACGTTTAACATATTTTCAGGCGAGAATGTAGCTGTGTAAACCTCAAATATCTGCTCAGTTTATCAAGACACCACATATTTTCAAAAGCGCTCCGACGTTTTCAGAGACATCTGTTACCCACTAGCTCGATAGCTAGCCGGGGGCTAGGCTAACTAGAGCCGTGAGAACACCGGACTCCCGGCTAATGTTTTCAAACCCACCGCCGTCTTTCGCTACTCAGGTTAAACATGATATATAAGTCACTTAGATAACTTAAAAATGTTATTGTTTGGCTTTTTTTAGTATTTTATTTGTTCCTGAGTAAATCGGTTTGGCTGAGATTAAAGTTATAGTTTTTACACAGCTGAATAAACGTCAAGCAGACAGCTGATTATCAGAAGTGTGAGATGCTCGAGAATTTACTCTGGTGTCCTGTTATATTTTAGACAGCAAGGAGCAGATGGCTGTGTTTACTCAACTCCATCGAAACAATCTGCAAATTTCATTAAAATTTAATAAACTATCATCTTGTCTTTATTTTTAGTTAGCACATACCTTAAACACTTAAAGCTGTAAGCTAATGATAGTTATATAAGAGCAGATGCTGCTGGTGCAATAAGCTGTCGACTATCAAAATAATCGTTTGTGGCAGCCCTATTGCCCACAGATTTCATTTGTGCGTGCCCACATACCACCAGCTGAGTTTTTGGCCAATAAAGTCGTTTCCACTATCAATATTTTCATGTTCACCTGCTGAATAATTGTCGACCTGCTTTTATTACAGATGAAGCACATCGTGTACCTGGGAAAACAAACACAGCGTTTTCTTTAAAGGGTGTTTGACAGACTTCCTGAAACTGCAGGGCGAGGATGTCGGTGTTGGCCAGTCGTAGCACAGCCAAGCATCACTGAAACTCAATTTATGAAAATCGGGCCTTGAAAAATAATCCAAAATACTCGATTTTCTATTATTTTCCACAAATGATACAATCTATAGGTGGACGCGAGAGAGACCTCAACATATGATCCAACACTAACCAACAATGCACACAAATCAATGCTTGAATTTCAGTTTTTAACCAAAGGAGATAAGATGGCTATTAATGTTAATATTATGTGCCAACTTGATCTACTAGACAACTGGAGAAGATCTGTGACGCTCCCGTCTATTCTCACCTTCTTTATAAAGAGCAGAAATAATAAAGATACTTCAGCGCTCGAGGCTCGTGCTGTACCTGCGCTGCTTCACACAAAGGGAGAACCTGGCAGCGAGCGCCTCTTTTAAATAAAGCTCAGGCGCCAACTTACACGCACACAAAAGAGGCCCGGAGCTGCATGGATCTTTCTGTGCTGGCTGAGGATGAGGAGTGAACTAAATACGGAGAGGAAGAGCAGCAGTCTGGTGACGTTCTGTGCTTTTGACTTCATCGTCTCTCCTGCACGGATGCTCTTCCTCTCTGCATTTAGAGCCACATCAAAGACCCTTTTCTGCTCTTGTTCCCAGCATTACCGTGTTCTTTTTTTTCACCCAAGTATACGATCTCTACATTTTCCTTTATTAGCACATGTCAAACACATGTGGTACCCACTCGCTGTTTAGCTCAACTCGAGCCGAGCCGGCTGAAGAATCGCCAATCAACAAGAAACTAGAGATGGCACCATACCACTTTTTTATGTTCGATACCGATATCATAAATTTGGATATCTGCCGATACCGATATGAATCTGATATAGTGTGTTTTTAATCAATAAAACAGTTTTTTTTTAATGCATTTTGTATAAGTTCATACTCAAGTTTTAACAAAACAAACAAAACAAACACTAAAGCTATTCTGTTAAACCTGTATGCAAAAAATACACTGCATTAAAATATTTCATAGTTCAGCAAAACTGATCAATCTAATAAACTTAAACCTGCTCCATCCTCCCTATTCTGGTATTTTAAAGAGAACTTAGCAGAAATATTAAACATCATAACTAACAGGGCTGCAAACTCCCAGCAAAAAAAAAAAAAAGTGAACCAGCCCCCAATTTTAATTTAATGCATGTGTTTAAAACAAATGCACAGAATTAAATTATTTTTCAAGAATAATTAAATAGATTCAACATCTTTCTTCAACAGAACTGCACAGATGGTACCTTCCCAAAGGAAAAAGTACTATAGCTTACTGTATATTAGACTTAACAGTTACTATACACAGTAATGGACTTCTATATATTTTACATCAGATTAAAACTTTGGGTGTAAGATTCGGATAATTATTTATTAAAAGCTCGACATTTTAAATGAGAATAAGAAAGAAAAGTATGTCTTTGTGCCCCCTTTTCCCTGTTCATGCCCTATCGGCCACCCTGGCTAAACTTTGCTAGATCCGCCCCTGCACAGTTACGTCAGCTGTAGAAAAAGATCCTGGTGTAGAAATAATATTAAATAAATTCTAACAACAGCTTATCAAGCTTAAACGTGCTGCTGTTGTTCAGCTGCTGGTTTCCTCTTTCTGGTGCAAAGTGAGACAAAAACAAAGAAGAGAGACGATCAGCTGATCATTGATCATGATTGAAGTAGCAACAGGAGAGGGAGGGGGAGTCATAAGCTTAACGTGGGAATGCTTTACAAACATTCAGAGATGAACTTACACACTTGCTTTACTTCTCTCTGTGATAACTTTGTCGGAGATGAAATGCCGGGTTGGTGGCGAGGCTCCAAATGCTCAACCAGACCGCCGACAGGTCTCGCACGCCACAGCCGCTCTATCACGTGACGCATACGACATGCTAAAGTTATGAGCCGAGTTACGCCATGTCGCAAGTTTTGTGAGGTGCTTTTGTGATATTTAATGGTTTCCCTCCAATATCCAATCCAGTAATTTAGTTCAGTATCGGAGCGTAATATGGAATCGGTCCATCCCAACAGGAAAGGTTGAATGGAACGATTCTCATATAGCTTTTCTACTCCAGAGAACTCAAAGCACTTTATAAAAGATGCCTCGTTCACACCCATGTTTAAGTGCTTTCTATCAATCACATGCATTAGAGAGCGACCTGTGGTCAGCATGTTGCTCGAGGGCATTTACATTCAGAGACTGGAGCAGCCAGTATCAACGGACAGCCTGCTCTTTTGAGCTACAGTCGACCTTTAACAAGCTGAAGCAGTTAAAAGGTCATTAACACTGTACTTGCTTTAGCTTGCAAGGGCTCCAAGTGTCAGCTGCCTGTTGGCCAACATGCTGCTCCTCCAAGGCAACAAGTCTGCTACCATCTGCCACCGCAGGCACCTCACTGGATGTTCAAGCCACAGGCCAGGTCATGGTAGATCTATGCAGTTAAAGACAAGAGGACGTCTTACAGGTTCCTGAAGATATTTCGCCTCTAATCAACAAAACGGCTTCAGTCCTAAAAAAAAAAGGTGAGAGCCCCAAACATGTGGGTTCTCCCTACAGAAGGTCCTGAGAGTCGCTGACCCTCCCTGAAGTCAGCAGGGGTTGGACAGCCTGGCACGGGATCCTGGTTTTTGGAAGTGAAGACACTTCTGTGATGAGAGACTGAACATCTACACACATCAAACAGCAACACAGTTTGCTTCACTTCAAGCTCTTCAGACTTGGTTGTATCCTGACGTGTAGCTTCCTAGAAACATAACTAAGAGTCACACTGAAATTCTGCAGTGACTAGTTGGTTTCTGTAGCACTGTTTCCCGTTTCTGTTCCTGGTCACTTCTCCTTTTGTTGTCTTGCTGAATCAGCTGCTTGTTAGTGTTTTGGCAGGAAACCTACTGAGTGACTCGGGCCCACCAGCATAATGATGTGATGTGATGATGATGTATACTTTACTGATCCCCGTGGGGAAATTCCTCTCTGCATTCAACCCACTCAGTCTGAAGCAGTGGGCAGCCGCTGGGCGCGCGGGGAACAGCGTGTACAGACGGTACCTCAGGGTAGCCAAACCCCTGATCTTGGGGCCACCACTCGACCTGCTGAGCCGTCCCTGCCCTAAGTACAAATGTTGGTCACATGTGTGGGTTATGTCACCAGCTTCAACTGTATAAACACAGGGGCACTTTATTTCACTGTATATGGGAGTGGAAAAGGTAATAAATCTGTTGAGTCAAATTATTGGTGATGTGATTCCTCTTCATCCTAACATATGTATTTTAAATATATACCCGAATAATTTTGTACCTGCTGCAAACAATAGAGCTCTGTTAACGATTGGACTCTTGGAAGCCAAGCGCTGTATTGCTATGTGTTGGAAAAATCAAAAAATATGTGGACTATCTCAGTGGCTTAATGGACTGACATCTGTACTATCTATGGAGAAAATAACTTATACATTAAGAAATAAACTGGACAAGTTTTGGGCTATATGGTCAAAATTCTACAACTTTCTGGAGAACTGCAGCGTGCACACTGTGGACTTAACAGCCTGAAACTCTAACTTGATTTGTATATCTGTCCTTCCCTTTTGTTATGGTTTGCTTTGTTTTTGTTTCTATTATTATGTTGTTTCTGTTTCTGTTGTTGTTGTGGTTTTGTTTTTATTTTTTATTTTTTTTACTTTATTATTTTTTATTTATTTTTTATTTTTTATTTATTTTTTATTTTATTCATTTATTTATTTATTATTATTTTTTATTTTATTCATTCATTTATTTTTTTTTAAATTTTATTTATTTTTTTGCTCACGGTACACCATGTAAAACCGGTTAAAACCAATAAATAAATGTTTTTTAAAAAAACTGTATAAATACATTTTACCAGATAAAACCAAGTCCTTCACCCTTTTTCCCCCTCGGTAATTTATTTTCATCACTTGTATTATATCTGAAGTTCAACTAAGTCCTCTGTGAAAACGATCCTTCAGTATGAGGTTAAATTAACCTTGGTTTCATGAGCATTTCAGCTTCCGTGCTGAGGAAGAGTCTATTCTGTACAACATCCTCATTTGTTTTAAGAAGACATGTTTAGATTTTAGTCCCTCTTGTTGTGCTGGTTTGTCATTGTTAATATATTCTGCTTTTCCCTGTAAGATGATAAGCTCGGGTGGGGAATTTCCTGAGTGAATCAAGGCCGGCTAATAGCTGCATAATGATTTCCTAATAATCCATTAAAGCACTGTTGTAATTTATAAGACTCATGTTGCATTTGTTATGTCACTACGAGTTCATGTAGAGGCTTAAAAACTGACCCAAACCCAAAGTCTTCATTAAAGTTTAACCTCCAGCCATCTTTATTTATTTAAACTATTTACAAAAGCAAGCTGACCAGCTGCTAGGGTATAAAGATGAAAACTAAACAGCAACTGTCAGGCGAGTAGGAACACATTAGCACAGAGAAGATGGAGGATGAGGGTTAAGTTGTTCTCAGTGAAAGACAAACAATCATGGCAGAAAGAAACAGACTACACGTCTGAGATGATCCAACCACAACACGAGGTTAGTCATTCCCGTGTGGTTTGGATTACTCACTGTAAAAAGTTATTTTTTAACACAAGACTCAAACTACAAGAGATCGTTACCAGGTTTTGAAACAAAAACAGCCTCAAAGACAGCTCAGGCCCAGCAACAGGCACGTAGACACGTCCTAACTCTGTTACTCATTTCTGCTACAGACCACATTCAAACGTGTCGCAAAGAAGGGATGATGAGCTTTATTTGGTGCATCACGGTAGCACACAGTATCCACGGGGTAGCGCAACATAACCACAGACCTGCCTCTATTTCACCATGTGCACTTCACATTACTGCAACTCCTCAGCCAGAACTACAAAATCAGTCCAGGCAGCCTGCGTGATGCAGGCTGATAAATGTCTGACGTGATTAAAAGGAGCAGATAGATGTTATCGACTACTTTTACCGTCAGCTGAAATCTGACTGTTTATGTTTATTTAATTACAGTACGTGAAATTATTAACATTCCTCTCTCTACAACATCGCTCCAGGTGGAAACGCAGCTTTGCATCTATTCATTTCATATTCAAATTAGGGCTGCCACGATTAGTCAACTAGTCACGATTACGTCGACTATTAAAATCGTCGACGACTGATTTAATAGTCGTCGCGTCGTTTGAAGCTTTGTAAGATCACAAAAGACGCAGGAATAAGTAGTAGGATTTAAGAGTGTAATAACGGACTGAAACAGAAGATGGCAGCACTGCATGTACAAGGATGCCAGCTGCCGTTAAACCCCGAAGAAGAAGAAGCTGCGTCCTAGAATTCCAACAATGGCGGCAGCTAGTTAGTTTTAATATTACTCTTATTAATCTTTCTGGGTCACAAAATAAACGTTTAACATATTTTCAGGCGAGAATGTAGCTGTGTAAACCTCAAATATCTGCTCAGTTTATCAAGACACCACATATTTTCAAAAGCGCTCCGACGTTTTCTGTTAGCCACTAGCTCGATAGCTAGCCGGGGGCAAGGCTCACCGGACTCCCGGCAAATCGTTTTCAAACCCACCGCCGTCTTTCGCTACTCAGGTTAAACATGATATACAAGTCACTTAGATAACTTAAAAATGTTATTGTTTGGCTTTTTTTAGTATTTTATTTGTTCCTGAGTAAATCGGTTTGGCTGAGATTAAAGTTATAGTTTTTACACAGCTGAATAAACGTCAAGCAGACAGCTGATTATCAGAAGTGTGAGAATTTACTCCGGTGTCCTGTTATATTTTAGATAGCAAGGAGTTTATTAAACTTCACCGAAACAATCTGCAAATTTCATTAAAATTTAATAAACTCTTATCTTGTCTTTATTTTTAGTTAGCACATACCTTAAACACTTAAAGCTGCAAGCTAATGATAGTTACATAAGAGCAGATGCTGCAGGTTCAATAAGCTGTACGTTTTACTCCAATGGATGATGATCTGATTAGTTGACTAATCACAAAAATAATCAGTGACTAGTCGACTATCAAAATAATCGTTTGTGGCAGCCCTAATTCAAATACATCTGCTCTGACTTTAGTTCTATAATCAAGTAAAGAAAGTTCACCAACAGCTCCATGTGGTGCAGCGTGTTTGCACACATGAATGAATGAAGAGGAGCCAAGAGGGTTCTGAACAAAAGTGCTGAAATGAAGAGCAGATGAGAAAATAAAAAAAGGGGGAGGGGGGGGGGGGGGGAGAGAGAGCGGAGATATATTTAGATCACGTAGCTTACGGTCAGCAGTGTCGTTCAATTCCTAAAGGCACAGCACAGAAGTGAAGAACAGCGGGCACAGAGGGAGATAAAGAGAACAGCCGTGGTGGCGGCAACCACGGAGGAGGCCGAACACCACAAACACAACTTCCTGTCTAAACTGAGCGAAAACTGATCACAAATTTTCTATGGAAATTTGATGTGGTTTCGTTTACATGTCGTGGTTATCTGAGCAGGAAATTCTGGCTGCGTCAAGCCCCGCCCCCAAGTCGTTAAATCTGCTTCGCTGCTCAAAACTGATTGCAACTGCCTTCAAGGCAAAAGTTTTTCTTACTAATTCTTTACTTCAGTTATTCCCAAATGTCTCAGAGGCAGCGTGTGCACAATCGATTATATTTAACAAAGTGACCCAGCTGCAGAAAACGGATGGATGCATAAAGCTATGCAGATTTACAGCTTTATACTCTAAATATTTTCAGAGTTATTGTAAATCCACACAGATGGGTCAAACCTAAATATTTGTATGTTTGAGGTCTCGTAGCTTCTTAAAAACCAGAGACGACTTCTTATCTGGAGCACAATCACGAGCTTCCAAAGTGCAGCCTGTGAGCAGAGCTGAGGTGAAAGTGGGGAAGTATTTCCCCCAGAGACTCCTCTTTGGCCACGGTGCTTTTCCACTTTGAGCTACACCTGAAACCCCCCCCCCCCCCCCCCCCACTGAAAGAAAGACGCACAAAAATGAAAACGCCACAGCGAACATACGTTTCCCTTCACTCGGGAATTAAGAACTAAAATTCATTTTCATTTTCTCGTTCAAAGTGAGGTTTTAGGAATTCCAGCCTCAAATGTAGACCACAGAATTCAATTCTTCATGTGAGACCACTGACTGGGCTCCTATACTCCTATTTAGAGAAACAGCTGGAGCGATTTCACTCATCATTCGATTCTGTTTAGGCGAGATAAACTGCTTCACTCAGTTTGGCAACAAAAACTTTCAGGTTAGATTCTCACGTTAGTGCCAGCAAAGACCAGCACTGAGTCAGGCGAGCAAAAGGACATCAAGCTTGTTTGAGAAAGCGCGTCACGGTGTTGCTCAACACCCAAACAGCTCCGTCCTGACCAAAAACAGGCTGAGCGACAGGAGTATTTAATAGTGTTAGTGACAATACCATGGAGAGGTGCAGTCAGGTGTGGTTACACGACAGCTGTTTTTTTCCCGATGCTGTCATCAAAACAGAAAAAGACGCATCATTCCTAAAAGCTCTGCATATTCAGGCAGGCCTTTCCTCTCAAGTACCAACCAAGCAGGCCCAGGCGATGAAATAATGTGTAAACATGCCCTGAGAAAAGAGGCGTCTGCATAGCAGCGCGTGCCAGGGACCCTGTCATGGCAACGCCTCCTGAGCCCCGACCATTCATCACAGTGCAGCTGGTACACGTCGCCATGGCTGTTCCTCAGTCCGACTCCACCGAGACATGAGAAGGAGAACAGAGTGGAAAAAAGCCCATCACTCTCCAGCTTTTTCCACCTCCTCTCTTTCTGCCTCTGGTGGCTCAAGCTGTTTCCATAGTGAGGCCTTCCTCACCAAACCATTAGGGAAAGTTACTCATCTAATGACAATCAAAGCAACCTGCACCAGTTTGTAGATGGGAGCCATGGAGATAAGAAAATCTCCTCAGGGACAGATAACACACAACAAAAAGGCCTCCCAGAAGCAACAACATAACAACACAGCAGCTTTTTCAACATCCAGGATTCAAGGTAATAAAAATTTATGTTTTGATGTTAAAAGTTAACACCTAAAAAAAATAAGAGTTCAAATCAAGCAATACTGAAATGATTCAATGATGCAATTCGTCTGCAGATAAATCTTTATCGTGATAAATATGGAAACAAAAACGTGTCAAAGGCTTTTTTACACTAACAACAAAAGGCATGCTGTAACAATAACTAGCTCCATGTAACACTGAAGGCTGAAGCAGTTCAGCTGTATTGAAACAACATCCTGAAAAGCTTGTCTGAGATGCTATCAACAACGCGGTCTGAGCATAACGCTTCATGCAGGCCAAAAAAAGGAAGCACCACAGAGGGTGCTATTTAAAAGAAAAGGGAAGAAACGGCATGAAAAGAACAGAAACGTTCTTAAAGTGTGGTCGAGTGTCTCCTCTGCAGAAAGAGCTTATACAGGAAGCAGTGAAGCATCTGAAAGTTCATATTAAGCTTGCCACTGAGTCTCAGCCTTCCTAAGCAAATCTGACCCAGGGTTATATTGAAACAGAAAGGATAAGGCCGCATGAAGCGTGTTTTAAAGTCACACATAACAGCTCCGACACCAACCACACTAATCTGACTTTATAACAGCAGCAACAAAAAAGAGATTAAATGAGACCTGGTGCAGAACCAGCAGCTGTTAGTGATTTTAGCCCACATTTACGGTTCGGTAACAGAACCTAACAGTACAGATTACTTATTTTGGTTCTGTAATTTCATTTTATTTAAGGGTCAGTGTTCAAAAACCAACAGATCTTTGCTCACAGCACCCGACCACAGCAGCCTGAAAAACTATAGAAGTGAGAATCAAGATAGAGAAGTGGCTTCGACCAAACCGTTTCCTGAAACACACAAGCTCAAGTATTATATCTTCATGAAAACCTTTTTAAAATACCTGCCCTCATGATCTGTATCACTGTTTATTCTGCTTACCTCACACTTCAGTTCAGTTTCTAAAGATATAAATCTGGACTTTGAGCTCTTTAATACCTGTGACAGCATGTTTACTCTGACTGATAAGAGCAGGACGACTTCAGAGGCAGACTGAAGCTCTGGTCCTCTCCCCGGTAGGACAAAGAAGAGCAGCCCCTCTGCTGCTCTCTCACCTCCAGTGTGGGCTGGGTTCAGAGGGGGAAGGGGGCCGCCATGCTGGGCCTTTTGTCCCGCTGTGGAGAGCACACATACGAGGACATATGGGCAGGAAGACAGGCTGAGAAACCTGCCTAATAGCAGGGAGGTAGCGGGAAATGTCGAAATTAACGAGTTCTGTCCGCACGTTAAAGTGCTCAGTGAGTAGTTAGCTAATAATGAACCCAGTTTCCTGGTAAATGCAGCTGCCATCGTTAAACTTTTATCGGGGTCGGCTTTTGCTTTTAGGATCAACACATCAGCTAAAACGGAAGATAAAAACAGACTTCGGGGGGCTTTATAGCAGACAAAGTTAGTTAGAGCTGGTATTAATCAGCATTAGCTTACGCAATGCTGCTAAGAGCTAATATACTGATTTAAACCCCGTGTTTGCCCCTATTCTTGGTAACACTCGGGCTCGCATCGACAGTTTTCCAGAAGGGGTCTGATTACTTTTAAGTGGAGCTAACAACAGTCCCGACTGCCTTTAAACTGGGCTCACTTTTTCCTGGTTTTTAATCATGTAAAAACACTCGAGAAAAGGGCTCCCACCCCAACTCTAAGCCGATCCTCGCCAGCTGTGAACGCCGAGCCGAGCCGCGCTAACCGCGGAGGGGACGTTGTTAGTTAGTTACTTAGCTGGCTAGCTAACGGGCTAGCATCCCCACACGGAGCTGTTTTGGCTCCATCATAAAAACAAACAAACGTCTTTTTTCAGTCTTACCTGATGGTGTTTTTATCCCCCTGCAGGTGAAGCGACAGTTAGCGGTCGGTGTCCCTCCAGCTGCCCGTTTCCTGCTCAGTATTTCCGATGTGCGCTGAAGTTGGAGCTGCTGTTTGGTTGCTGGCTCGGAGGCTGAATGAGCAGAGCCGCTGCAGCTCCGCACTTTTCTCCTCCCCTCCGCGGTCACAGCTCAGAGCTCAGCAACACCGACAACCTGCCACGGCCACAGCTGCTGCTGCTTTACCACAGGAGCTCCAAAAACAGCCCACCAAGACCCACGGGAGACTGTTTTATTTTATTTTTTGTTGGGCTTTGACATAAAAACTAGCAATGAATATGGAAATCATCCTTGGTTATTTTTTTTACATGTTTCTTTATCACTGCTGTCTGTGGTTTCTTTTAATTACGTTCTCCAGCTGTAATCTTTAACCTGTACTTCTATCTGCTGCCCTTTTTTAAGGGTCACCACAGGGGATCCTCTGCACCCCTCCTGTGTCACACTAACCATCTGGATGTCCTCCTTCATCACATCCATGAATCTTCTCTGAGCTTTTCCTTTTTCCTCCTGTGTGGCAGCTTCTTCATCATCCTTTGCCCCTCATTTACATCCCTCCTCTGCACATGTGCAAACGTCTCAGTCTTGGCTCTGTCTCCAAACTGCTCAACCTGAGCCGTCCCTCTGACATGTCCATTTATAATCCTGTTCATCCCGGTCTCTCCCAGTGAAATCCTAACATCTTCAGCTCAGCCTTCCTCCTTTTTGTCACAAATTTTTGTCTCAAAATCATGCGTCACAGCAGGGCTCACTACCATCTTGTAAGTTTGCCCTTTCACTTCTCCTGCTATCCTTCTGTCACAAATGACCTCTGACCCTCGTCTCCACCCTGGATGCGCTCTCTCTTTTTCACTGTCCATCACGTTGGATGGTTGAGCCCAGTTATAGGTAATTAATATTATGAATGGTACAGAGAAAATGAAGTGTCAGCATAGACCTTCAGTTTTGGGAAACGTGGCACATTATATGTATGTTGACTGGGGGTTGGGTTCATTTAATAAAATCCAAGGGGCAAAAGCCCAGTGTAAGACAAATAAGCATTATTTTGAACTGTGACTCATGCAAAGCCGCTCCAGTAGAGTCCAACATTAAAAATGTGGAGCTGAGAATGAGCAGAACGAGTGCACTTCAACACTGTGTTGTTTTTAAGCCTGCTATGTTAGCCATCGTGCATGAAGTGAAGCTTAGTAAGTACAGTGGAGTAGAGACTAAACATTTCTCTCTGGACTGAGTGAAAGCATAAAGTAGTATAACGTGGAAATACTCCAGTACAAGTACTCAGGTTTGTACCTGAGTGCTGTCTTTGTGTAAATGTGCTTTATTCCTCCACAGCCAAACCTGAGGACAGTTTTTAGAAGTCAAGTCTGTTATATTCTTAATAACTCAGCGCCTCTGTTCACCGTTTATGGCTTTATTATTTTTACAGGTTCCTAAAGGAGATTAGTTGTTTTCCTGACCTTTGTATAGACATTTCATCTGAATTACAAATCTATAAATCTTACCCTGAAATATTACCTGCAATACAATCAGTGGTGGGCTCAACTTTATTTTATACTTTTGGGTTTTGAGGGTGTCCCTGGCAATTACATAATCCAGAATAAGGCCATGAGTTTCGTGAGGTGCATAAATTTCCTGCTAAGCGAGTGGCTAAAGGGTAAATGGCACAAGAAGCATAGCAGGGTGTGTGCAGGTAGAGAAAGCTCACTGCAGTAATTTCCATTTAATCTGAATTTGGTTCACAGAAATCAAAGCTGACATTCATTTCGTTGGGAGGCGCTGCTGTCAGCTGTTAGCAGGTTGGAAGCTCAAACAACATTCCCACTTTAAAGTCGCTTAGAGTGGAGAAGAAAAGCGATCTGATGTTGAACCTGAGCAGGTCATCGTGACCACGTCTGCATGGTTAGATGCAGTGAGCTCCTGCCATGGTCTTCATGTAATCTAGTAAAGTGGTGAGTGTATAAGTAGGCCACTTTGAGTCTGTTTGTAAAACACGATCATACAAAGAATCATCTACTTTGATATTAAGTAAAACAAACAGCAGCATAAAAGCTTTAAAGATCAAAGTCCATCTGTAGACACACCTGTAAGCTGGAAACGATTTCAGTGATGACAAATACTCCCAAGCTCTGCTCAGAACTTTTACTTTTTTAGATTTGGAAAGCTGCAGACGTTTGTGTGTAATCGTCACGCCACCACTGCTGTTGAGGTTCATCATAAATAAGAGGAGGTGTTAGCAGAGACGCCAAGCAATGCTGCAAAGGGCTTTACACAAAATGCACATTACAGGTCTGAGATTTAACAAGGACAAATATACTTCATCTGACTGCTACTTGCCAAGTAGCAGTCAGATGAAACTAAGTAAAAACTACAAAGATGGAGTAACTTCTTGTATGACAGTATTTGGATACTTTTGTGTTTCCACGCTGATTATTAAGCTGATGGTAACAGTTGTTTGAACTGCTGTTCTGTATGATAATCATATTTTGGGTTCAGTAAGGGTGTATCTATAGACGGGCACACTGAGGCCCCCCCCAAAAAAATGTCAGCTAGGACCCATCCATCTTTAATATACAGTCTGTATACTCATTCCAAAGTCGTCATTTAAAACTGTGATGATCTGGAATTTAAAGATAAACAACTCACTCACCGCCTGCAGCAGGTTACAAACACATTTAAGGTAAGAGATGATAACATTTATGCTTTCAGAAGATAAGTGTTTACACGGATGATCGCTGTGGCTGCCTCTGCACTGAATCACCTTTGTTTACCTGTGTTTCCGCGAAGATAACAGTTATCGAGATGACAGGCCAGCCACCTCACTACAGGTTACTTCCTGTCAGCGCCTCAGCGGCTCAAAGCAGCATGGATGCTCTGGTGTCAGGCCTGTGGTACAGACTCTTCCCTCGACAGTGCTTTGGGAGAAACCACAGGGTGGATCAGATATTCACCAGGATGTCCTCCTGCCCAGAATTAGCGATCCCGCAGCTCTGTCCCTTTTATTTCGACCAGGTCACCTACATCCTTCCCACCACGCCCCTGTAGGTACCACCACTCTGATGGACAGGCGGTTCTTTAACTTGTGTATTTGATTTCCTAATCATCTTCCTCCCACTTCAAGGGGCAGCGGTAACCTCCAGCTGCAATGCTTCGACTCGTGGGCAAACTTAAAAACAGAGACGCAAAGACCGGCAGGGGTTCGCGGAGAAGCTCGGCCCAGCACCGGCATCCATCTGAGTCGACTCTGTCAACTCCAGAAGCCAAAAAACGGCAGCAGTTTATCCACACGGGACTACATTTATCTCATGTATGGCTCCCACTGTTGATTAATAAATGTATCTATTTTATCTGATATTACTTCAGCCATTAATGACGCCGTTAAAGAACAGGTAACTTTTGTGTTGTTTGATCCCCATCGATGAAGCCAAGTTCCACCCAGAGAGTGAGTATCAGGTCTAAACGGGTGCTTCAGTGCCACAAAGATGAAATGAAAAGGCTGGTGCTGGTCCGGAGTGGTGACAACGCAGCGACTGCTGGGTCTGAAAAATGAAGTCAACATCGAAGCATCTAAAACTGCCGTGGCTCTAAGGTCCGCTCTAAAATATGCGAGACTGCGTTTAAATCAATTAAAGTGACCTCCCGCTTAATATTCTCCATTGAATAACAAACATTTGTTGCTGCTCTAATGGCTCAGCCAGAAGTAGAAAAACAATCACCATCATTTCCTGTTTTTATGGAAAACATCTTTAATGTATTTCTCGGGTTATTCAGACTACACACAGATACAAATGCTCTATCCTAGCTACAGTCAGGGCCAGATGTTTCAGGAACCAGAGGAGCGCATGTAGGAAAACGCACTACTTCACATGGTGGTGTGACACGGGGCTGACGTGAGGCCACGAGCGCCACAGTGAGTAAATTTAGTCCAAAAATCAACGCAGGTCGTGAATTCACAAAAGACTCGCCGTAGTTACAGACACAGACGGAAATCAATAACAGACGTGTGTCTGGAAATCTTCTTTATTCTTCCCGATGATCTTTTCCGTCTACTTGTAGAACTCGTGCTCCTGCTCGTCCTTTTTGATGACCGTTTTGTAGGCTTTCTCAAAATCTTTGGCGAGGACGATGTACCTGTTCTCTCGCACTGCCAACATGCCGGCCTGAGACAAGACAAGAAGAAAAGTAATCAGTTTTATCTCATTAATGAAAGTAAATAAGGTTAAAACTAGGGATGCAACGATACCAATTTTTTCAAACCGATACGATACAGATACTTGGATCTGAGTACTTGCCGATATCGAGTACAAAAAACGATACTTCTACCACACACACACACACACACAAATGCAATTAATTGGAAGACAGGTTTTATTTTATTCTCTGCCGATAAAAAATAAAATCGTAATAAAAATGACCACAAAAAAAATTGCAAGTGAAAAATCAGCACTTCTGTTAAATTATTGCAGAGTCTCCACATTGTAATTTTACAAAATATCACTGAACTATTGGCACTGTCTCGAGCTTTCAGAATAATAAATAAACACTTCTGTTTGGAATAAAATAAATACAAATTAGGTTTGAGAATAAAATAAACTTTTAAATTATTGCAGAGTGTCCAATTTCATATCGCAGCTCGAGTATGCTGAGAAGACGGTTCAATCCTATGCTTTCCACGACCGGCATTGGCTGGTCATCCAGAGAAATAAAATGAGTCAGAGCCTCTGTTATTTTAACTGCCCGTGGATTTTCTCTTGACATTTTTCATCGCTTTTCCAAAACCTGAGTTAAAGTTGGCTGTTCCACACTGCTGACATTTTGTTTAGCCTAGCTACAGCAGCCTCCAGTTTCTCTTTTTTATCTGGAGCTGCCAGTCTCACTCGTCTAACCTGTTTAGCGCGGGATGTCCCCCTAGTGGCCAATCTAAAAAACTACAACAGAAATGACAAGCCACCCTCTGATTAATGAAATAAGTTGGTATCGGTTCATGGTATCGGTTAACTTTTACGAGTATGAGTACACACACATTTTACAGTATCGGCCCCGATACCGATACCAGTATCGGTATCGGTGCATCCCTAGTTAAAACCATTATAAGTCTAACTTAAAGTTCCCAGAATAAACATAAAATCTCACACAGGTGGTTTTTGGCCACGTTTGGCGCTTGTTTTATGATCTTGTAGGTTTAAATTGAAATTGAGCCGACGCTTTCAGGAAGAGGTCGTCAACAAAAGGTCGTCAATTCAGTTCCAGCTGGTGACACAAACCCCCTTTAGGTGGCGTCAGGAAAAGCATCGGACGGAAAACTCTCCCAAATTTAAACACGTGGAGCGAACGGCTCAAAAAAGCTTCTACATTTAAAACTGGCTGATAGAAGTAACATTCAGCTCACAGCAGATCAAATTTTAAGACGTCTCCAAACTGTATTTAAAACATTAGCATTAATAACTCATACTTAATGGATACATTATTTAAAAAAGTGTAAACAAGTAGGTGTAGCGCATAGCTCACCTCCTGGCAGATGGAGTTGATGTCAGCTCCAGAGATCTTGTCTGGTCGGGCCACATCTGTGTGTCAGTGAAGGCCGAATCAACAAAAACAGCATTGAATGAATCAGCAGTGTTGAGGTGTCTATGGAGGAGGTGCGATGTAAACAGTACGCAGGGAGCACATTTTCATCTCTAACACTTTACAATGCAAAGCAAGCCGTTGGTGTGTTTTATGCCAAACGCGAGTGTCGAAGCCAGTTCGGCCCTGAATCCAAGTGAATAATGTGGAGGACAGACATGCAAAAGTAAAAGCAGATGGAAGGACTCGCAGACTGAACACAATAAAACCTCCAGCCAAAGAAGTCAACAGCCCAGAGTCGAAAACGAAACCCAACAATGTAGAAACTCACAGTGAACCGTATAAATGAGAAAACCTGAAGTGAGACAGTTACTACGTGCTGTGGTGAACGCTGCAGAGAAGCTTAAGGGCCAAAAGGATACAGTCCTCCAGGTCGACCTCCTCTGACAGGTTCATTTTACTGGTGATGGTGGAGAAAATGAGACGCTTCTGCCTGCGGTCGGGCAACGGGAACTCGATCTTCCTGTCCAGACGACCCGGACGGAGCAGAGCCGGGTCCAGAGTGTCGGCTCTGTTGGTGGCCATGATCACCTGAAGGGGGGGGGTTGACATGTGATTAAAGCACATGATTGTAAACATATCGTGACATGTGATGTGTTCACTTAATAAAGGCAAAGACATGATTATTCTTTAACTTGGACCGTCTCTCCACAGGGTTTCCTTGAACTCTTAAGCTCTTCAAATGAAAAACAGAAAAAATAAAGAGAAAACAAACAGGTGGAGGTGATGGAGGACAGCAGGGAGTGACATCACTCTGCTGTAAACACCGTCGAGCTGCAGTGAGCCTGCGTCGTGTTGTCAGAAATCTTTGCTTTTTCATGGCGTTTGCGACTATTTATAAAAAGATAACGCACAATGAGCTTTATTTATTACTAATCTCCTATTTATTTACAATGGTTATTATATGAATAACCATTATATATTATATGAAGTACCAGTTTGGATTGCGTTTGGAATACTTGGATCTCTTTAAATCCTCCACGATCTGCCATTACGGACCTTTAGATCTAATTTACCGCTCCGACAGCTGTTAAACTTCTTGACAAAGTAATTTTGAATTTTGGAAGAAAACACACAGTCTTTGTGTATTATTCTCTGCTGGGATGATGAAGAATTCGAGTGGATACTGTGGTAGAATAAACTAATGTCAATGAACTAGAGGTTACTTAACTTTAGAGATGTGTGTTGTTTTTACTGGACGGGAAAGGAGGATGATTTACTCCAGGCTGTACGTCACGTAAAGTTCAGAGACTTTGGACAAGAACATCTGTGATATGTTAGGAATTCAGTCTCAGAATATTTATTCTGGGAAAACATCCAGAGTTAGAAGAAGACAAACATACTGAGAATGTGGTCCAAACCACAGTCACGACAGGCAGATTGATCCTCATTAGAGGCCTTAAACTCACTTTGGAAATATGGCGAAGAAATGATTTGGAAGAGTGGATAATCATTTCTTTGGAGGACTACTCTCAACTTGAGCTGCGTCCAAACTGGAAGCAACGTGGCGACTGAAGACCACGTGATCTCAGTGAGATTTCCCCACATCGAGCGATTATAAAAAACAGAAAATAACCCAAGAAACTTTTCTCAGCTTTCAGGCGATCGCCTCAAGTGACTGACAGTGAGAGCACAGGCAAAGGCCGATTGACAGTAAATATATTAGTGGGTTACCTAGGCAACCAGAGCCTGGAATTGTCTGCCTGCAATTGAACAGCAATCACCTTCGAAGCAAGCTTCAGACCACAAAGAGTAGACAGGATTTACCTACGCTACATGAATCTGTTGCATATTATGAAATATGCTCACATGAGCATAAATAAGCACAAATAAAAACGTTAATGATAAAAATGAGAATAAATACGATACAGTGTTCCTGATTATTTCTGAGCGTGTGCATTTGTAACATTGTAACCATCAAGTTCCTGCAAGCTTTGGATTTACGGACCTTAAAAGGTTCTGGCACTTTTCTCACTGTAAGAACTATTTTGGCAGAGAAAAACAAATCTGCCCCAAAAAGCTTTCTGGGTTACAGCATTCATCAGAACAGGAAGGAGTTCTTTGTACAAGTCTTAGCTGCACTCCATGTGTAAACAGCTCAAGGGCAAAATGTCCATTTAAGGTGCTGATGAATGACGCCGTGAGCCTCGGGGATGCTCTCTAAGCTGGATTACAGCAGACGCAGTGATAACGATGCAGTGAGATGCAGCTCGAGTCGGCACGCAGAGAGGTGTTGCAGCCACAGGGGAAACAGTTAAGAGGCTCGGCTCACCTTGACGTTGACATTCTGGTCGAATCCGTCCATCTGATTGAGCAGCTCGAGTAAGATTCTCTGCACTTCCCTGTCAGCTGCAGAGCAAACAAAGAGGTTAGACGGTCGAGTTCGTCACGCAGACAGTCGCGTGCAGGACAAGGGATAAAAAAAAACATGTGTAAAAGTCGGGCTGTTTCGTACCTCCGGTCTGTGCATCGAAACGCTTCGTTGCGATGGCGTCGATCTCGTCGATGAAGATGATGGCGGGGGCGTTTTCTTTCGCCAGCCGGAACACGTCCCTCACCATACGAGGACCTTCCCCCAAATACTTCTGAACGAACTCGGAGCCGACCACGCGGATGAACGCCGCTGCGGGCAGAGAGACAATCGGTGAAACACAACTTATTATAAAAATCACATTAAAGCCTTTTAAAGTTAAATGTATTACAGGTGTACATCACATCCTGCTGCACTTACCTGTAGTGTGGTGAGCCACGGCTTTGGCCAACATGGTCTTACCGCAGCCTGGAGGTCCGTACATAAGGACGCCTCTGGGTGGGTCGATGCCAATCTGAGGAAGAGTCAGAAGGCTGAACATGACCGAGTCGTTCATGATAAAAAAATAAGTCACGTAACATCCTTTGTTTACATTTGTTGCACAGTCATTGTTGACAAACATCTTCATGCATTTCTGCCACCTTCTGGCTGTAGCTGTGTACTACAGTCTACATATATCCCCCAATGAGTCTTTTTTAAACTTTCATGGAGCTAAAATGTAAAAGTTAACATGTTTTATTCAACAGCGACTGAGATCATAAATCTATCAGGAAGGTTTTTACTGAGGTTCTCTCATACACATCTATACAATAATGGTCCTGCAGGTCATTATGAAGAATCAAGGTTAAGGTTTACGCTGGCTTCACTTTCCAAACGCTGACACAACGTCCATATTTTATATACAGCCTGTGGCCAGAAGTCATGTGACTAGTTTGGAGCACGTCTAGGAAGCATAGACGACCACTGCGCTCAGTGTAAATCTCATTTTACATTTTTAAAACTTTCTTTTTTAACCTTTGTGTTGCACTGCTAAGACCAGGTGTAGTTAACACTCAGCTTTAGTGTTTGTGCGTCTGGCGTTTAGCAGTGTGGACCATGACGAGTGTGAAAATGTCACTTGAATATCTGACCTGTTTATAGAGCTCAAAGTGTGTGAGAGGCAGCTCCACAGCTTCTCTCACTTCCTGCTTCTGAATGTCCATACCACCAATGTCGGCATACATCACGTCAGGCTTTTGGTCTGGAAGCAGAAACACGCACAAGTTAAACCAGCTCTGATGGTTAAAGTGAACGCGCCAGCTTCAGATATTTTTAATGAGACGCGAGCGCAGAAACAAAGCAAGCTCCGGCCCACTGTGATGAGTTTCCACGACAGGGCTTGAACTAGGGCTGCTCGATTATGGCAAAAATGATAATCACGATTATTTTCACTGAGATCTCGATTATTTGACGATATTTATTTAACAATAACAATGTGTTGAATAATGACTTTAAAACATAATATAAAATAGTGCAAATACTGATAACAGTGCAAATGTTTGCAATATAAGAAATAAATGAAAAATGTAAACATCTATGTTTAGTGAACTTTGCAGTGTTGCTCTGTGGTGCAGCTACGACACTGTAGCAAAGTTTACACACTGTGTCTACTTGATCCACGTCTGACTCAGAACCCATAATGTTTCCACACCACTCAAGTTTTTTTACCTCTTTTCAACCAACAGCAGTCACTCTCCTCTCCAAATAACTTCTGCTTAGCTTTCCGAGCTTCCCTCGGGTCCTCTTATTGTTGTGACGCGTGTTCAAAGCGCAGAGAGGTGCGCTCGATTTGCCACACGGAGCAGTGCGAGAGTAAAGCGCGAGGGAGGGGCTAATAATCGGCTCAGTCATTTTTAATGATCGTTGAAAGCCCAGATCGTAACTTAGATGAAAATTCGATTAATTGAGCAGCCCTAACTTGAACATGTCAGAGCCTGAAGTCTTCGTACCTGACGTCAGCATCATGATGCTGCTGTCAGCCTCCGGGGGGAGCACGTCCACCAGAGCGTTGCTGTGCTTGTGTAAGGCCACCGAGGCGTTGGGCTTCAGCAACTCTCTGTCGATGGTGCTCAGGATCCGCACATAGTAGTTGGACCCTGAAAGGTTGACAACGAGGAATGAGGAGGAGGAACAGGGCTCATTACACATTTAAGGCGTACACGGCACACGGAACATCTCATCCAGGTTTTCCCAACAGACTCTGAAAGCCGGAACATGATAAAGCCTGTATGCATCATCTGCAGCTTCATTCATTTATAATCTATTTAATTATTTATCACACAGTCAGGTTAAAGGGCTTGCTGAAAGATAGCAAAAACAATTATTACTGATTTCCTAGTGATGCAATAATCCATTCATGCTAATAGAGAACCCTTTCTTTTGGTTGAGTAGATCTATTAAAGTTTGCCTTTTTGCCCCCACAGTACCTGTAGTGGAACCAACAATAGCTGTGTTCTGGTCAACAGCTTCCAGGAACTGGCCAATGACGAGAGGGATGCTCTGTATCCTCTTCACCTCCTCCTGAGCGTGCAGGAACTCCTTCTTCAGATTCTTCTGCTCATCTTTGATGTACTCCTCCTGCACCTCCAGGAACTCGAGCTCCTGCTGCAGCTTCTGCAAAGACACAGCAAAAGCAGCATGAGAGCCTGCTGGAGATGAAGGTGGAGCTGCAGGTCACATCTGCAGCTTCTATGCCAAAGGCTGCTCGATGAAAACAGCCACAATAACTTCACCTGGATTATTTAACATGATGATTAGAAACAAAAATTTGAATTCAAACTAAGCAAAATGTGAGAGTGCTGAAGGACACAGTTAAGCCCTGAGCAGAGGGCGTTTTGACTGTAAACTTTGTCTTGCAGGGAGTAGCACAGGCTGTTTATCCTAACCACACACACACTGAGAGGAATTCTGAGTAAAAAATTATTTACTTTATTCTATAAACATTTTTTGACAGCTCTGAAACAAACCTTTTTTCCCCACCTGAGAAACACTGAATGTTCCAAAGACAAAAGCAACTGTTATTAAACATGTTCACCCTGAACATCCTCTCAACACTTCAACTATTGGTACTGTTACTGAGGCCACGTCCACACATTGTACATGCTCGGCACTTTTCCTCGACATTTCAAAGAGCAGGAAAGTGATGGTGAAGGTTTCTGGGTTTTTTTTTCTTTCAGCATCTCATAGTAATACTACTTGCTCATGTATACATATGTCACTGAAAGGAAAATAAACACAAATGTGCCACTCACACCAGAGTGTGCGTGTAACAAGCTGAAATGACACCAGAGCGCAACACGTGGCAACAGCCGTGACACCATTTCTGGCATGTTTGTGAGGGCGACAACAGCAAGACAATGTGGACACAGAAAGCTGCAGACTAGGACGATATGCCCTAAAGTCCATATCACCGTATAATTTGAAGCATGTGCAGGAACGATATATACATCGCGATATATTCTTTTCTTCTGTATAACGTATTTCACACACTATAAGGCACACTTAAAATCCTTTAATTTTCTCAAAAATTGACAGTTTGCCTTATGTATGAATTCTGGTTGTGCTTACTGACCTCGAACCGATTTTATGTGCTACATGGCGCGCAGAAATCTGTCCAAAAATTATAGACTTTGGTAGCTATGAAGCCGCACTGCTTGATGGATTGTCGCAGCATTACAGCTACCGTCGTCAGGAGCCTTGCGGAGTAATCTGGGTCCTAAACTCCGTCTTCTTCAGGTCCCAAAGTCAAACGAACACTGCGGCATCACTGAGAGTTAAAAACTGTCTAAATTATTTCATCTGTAATAAAATGATCAGCGTTGCTGCTTTACCACGTGTAACAATTACGTTTAACATCCATGAAAACGGAATCTATTAAATTTAACGCAGTTAGAAGTTAGCAGGAAGTTAGCTCGCTAGTTTCCACCTAAACATGATATAGCATGGTCTGACTGCGATTTCTGAGAAAATGCAAACGTACAGCTCTGCTACCACTTCCAACATAAATGAAACGTTTGTAGGGTTAATGAAGTTTGACTACCTGGTATATAATGATGTGCTATGTGGTAGCTAGCGACACAGCTATGTTAGCATAACATTAGCACAGTGAAGCTGGAGGATGAACGCCAACTTTTTTCCACTTGATAAAAGTTAATGTAAGGGTTCCTGGTGGTCAGGGACAAATGCAATCGCATGGCAGGATGCTGTAAACGGACCAAACTTCAGTCAGGAGAACAACTGAGATAATCCATCCACAGGTTATTCATTAATATACTGCAACTACATGGGAACAGAGCAGCTGGAGAGAATTCAACATTAATGAATCAATGTTACGGAAGTGGAGGAAGCGCAGTTTTTGGCTTTCCCCATATTCCAAAAGTGCTTTATCTCTTTGCTATTTGCCATAATTTGCAGATGACGTTGTTTCCAGCTGCTGCAATGCTTTCGACCAAAACAGGCGCAGCTTGATGACACCATCAACATTTTGTTTGAAGCCAAAAGGGTACACGCATCCACATTTCTGTCAAGTGGACCCAACAAAGTATAATCCTGGATCTATAATGCACCACCTACATATGTTTTCCAGGCGGTGAACTTCAAATAAGTAGGTGTCTCTCACTTGGTCTGTTTTGAAGTCGCCATTAATTTGCTGTTTGCTACTGAAGCAGATCAACTGAGTCAGCTGCACTTCTTCTCCTGTGTCTTCCACCACACCCCAGCAGAAACCTGCTGATGCCCATGTGAGAAGAGCTTTGAAATCAGAAAAAGCCACTAATTTGGATCTAACTGCCTTCTACATGAACCTGTGTCCCCAACCTCTCACCTTCCCTTCCTAGCTCAGGAAGTAGAGCAGGTCACCTAATTGGGAGGTTGGTGGTTCTAATTCCCTAGTTGGGCAAGATAATGAATCCCAAGTTGTGAATGTGTGCATTAAAAGCACTCAGGTGTGTGAATGACGCAAGTTGTACAAAGATATATAAGAACCAGTCCATTTACCATCTACTTAACATTCAATGCAAAATCCTATAGAACCAACAGTGTCCTTCCACGATAGGATTTTTCAGGACTCCTGTAGTCTTTTTACCAAAGTGGACTCATTTAAGTGTGTGTAAATCTGTGAAACTTAAACAGCAGATAATAAGACCTTGTATCTGGTGTACAGGTCCTCCAGATCTTCTGGTTCTGGTGCCAGGAAGGAGAGTCCCGTCTGAGGTCTGGAGCTCAGTACCGCCGGCATGTCTTCCTGCGAAGGCGACAATAAAAACACAAACATGTGGAGTTATAAACAGCTCTCAGCATTCAGGGACAAATCCAAAATCACAGAGACCCGCACAGCAGCTGCTTTACACAATCATCACAATCATTAGCTACTTTCACAGCTAGCTACCAATAACGGACTACTTTGCGGTGCTTAAAACACCGAGTTCCGCAATTAAACCATCATCTGACTAATTAATACACACATTTACTGAGTACGGGTTTACAAACTCCTCACATACTTAGAAACAAATCATTTTCCTTGAGATCTGCGAACGTGATGCTAACATTAGCTGCTAACTGGATGACATAGCAGCGGCGCCGAGAATGAATCGGCATGTTTGCGTTTCACCGTTTTAACGACCAGCAAAACAAACTGCGACACACACACGCTGACAGACACACTCTAACACGTGAGTTTACGAAAGCCCATCACACAGAATTCACTGTAAGAAAGGAAAACCGGGGAAACCGATTATTACCGGACTCTTCTCAACAGACACCAAATCCTCCATCTTCGAGTTTCTTCTTCCTCTACGGCTTCCGTAGTGCTTACCGGTGGTTGGATAATCACTGTAGAGGTGCGTTAGCGCCACCTGCTGAAGTGGAGTGTAAGCGTTACAAACACCAATCAAGAAAAAGGAAAAAAGAAAAGAAAAAAAAGTTTCGAGACACATATTTCAATATTTCCACGTACTGACTCAAAACTTTCGAGTAATTCGAAATTTGCCACTGATACTAACTCAAAGTTTCAAAGTTTGACTTAATAATTTGAAATTTTGAGTTAGTAAATATGAGATACCTATCCCAAAAACCTTGTGATAACTTTTTTTAAAATAACAAATTTTCTGTGACAGAAACAAATACAAAACAAACAAAAAATAGCAAATGCTTTCTATCAGGCCTGTTTTTCTATATCTCACCACACTGTCACAAGGTGTCAGTAAGCTTCATTCTTTTTTTTCTTGTTTTTACATTTTTAGACATTTTTTATACAACGTCAACTGGCATCAATAACGTTGCATTATGAGGTCCAATTTACTTATTTATTGAATAAAACATAAATTTCGATCGATATTTTTTCGATACAAAAAATGTTCATGCCTTTTTAATTTGTCATTTATTAAAATTATAAATATATATTTTAACTCAAAAGTACAGTTTTTAAATGTAATGTTGCTGAAACAACAAAGTAATAAAATAATAAATCTATCTGATGGAGAAATCCCTCATCTTTGGAAAAGAGAGTTTATTACAGAGAAATGTCTCTTTCCAAAATAAAAGCTGTACTATACGCTTCTTCTGGGCTATATTCTCAGCAGCATATTAAACATATCAGGTCCCCATAAGGAGAATCATGTGCTAACGGCTGTCTAAATGACTCGGGTAAAGTTTGTAGCATGCGTGCTTGTTGTTTTTGTCTGCTTCCACTTGTCTTTGCACTAGGATGATGTCGGTGTAAATGTGCAGTCATAATTATTGTGTTCCCACTAGTGCTGTCAGCGTTAATCTCGTTAAAATGACGTTAACGCCATAACGCAGCAAATCTTCGTTAACAAGTTATCGCGGATCGCCCCGTGCGTGGGGCTGGACGGCCAACACGTTAACGAGCTAACTGCGCTAACGCACTAGTTCCCACCAATCGAGCATTGCATGGCACATCCGACATACTGTTTTACTTTAGTCCATGACGCGCTTACCTTCAGGGTCATACGTCACATGAAAACCAAAATAGTTCCAAACGCCAGATCTGAATGAGGGTGGGGGAGGTTCAATTTCGAACTTAGCTTCTGTCTTGCTAGCTTGCGCTGCGCTCAGTGGATCTGCACTCGACAGTGCAGCCTAGGCGGAGTAGTCAAACGCAGATTCACTGAGCGCTCAACACAGACAGCATCGTCAGAAGAAAAGTTGATAAAATAAATAAAAGTTTTTGTATTGTTCGATACATATCCGTACTGAACCGAAAGCACTGTATCAAACGGTTCAATACCGATACGAGTATCGTTGCACCCCTAATTAGGGGTGTATATATATACATCGCCAGGTATTGTAAATTCTTGATTGTGGCTCTTTTATTTATTAGGTTACCATTACTTTTTCACACAGGGCCAGGTAGGTTTGGATAACCTCTATTCCCATAATAAGTGGTTTATCATTCTAAAACTGCAGTTTTTAAAGTCAGGTGATCTTTATCTAATAATAAAAAAATAAAAGCAACTTGCTAACTAAGCTAGCTAGTGTTAGCCAATAACACTGCAGTTCACCCTCCCGTCTAGGTCATAATGTTAGCAGCCACAATTATAAAGCTGCAGCTTTAAAACTGGGCTTCACAAACCAACAGCTGATCTAAAGTTGGCTCTGTCCATCTTTTATATACAGTCTATGAGGAGGTTTGCTCTGAGATCTGTAAGAACCAGTGAGAAACAGGCCAGTTTGAACTGGAGAAGCAGTATGGAAACACAGCTAACACATTTTTAACATTTTCTTAAGCCTGAGTACAAAGTTGGTGTTTTTTTACATGTCTTAACCACAAGTAGGTGTGCTGAGGCAGCCCGACACTGTCAGTGGCTAAAAAAGTTGTTCAAGAGCGAGTGGTCTTCACACCTCTGCAAACGCACAGAGCTAGTTATGCATGTATAGTTTCCATCGAGGGTTCAACTTGTTGGCTAAATGTATGTATGTGGGAGAGACATGGAAAAGTACAGCTGTGACTCAGCGGTGCCTGTGTGAGGACTGAGATAGGTGAACCCCACGTGCCAGACCGAGGCGAAACTCATTAGCTTTCATGTGCCAGAATGAACGGGCAGAGTTATTCGTTTTTGTAATCACCATTCTGACTTTTTGATTTAATTCAGCTTCAGATAGTTTCCAGAGTGTGTTTGTTCATTTTGTTCTTTTTAAATGTTTAGTTTGTATGTG
Organism: Neolamprologus brichardi; assembly: GCF_056152115.1. Lineage (NCBI taxonomy): Eukaryota > Metazoa > Chordata > Actinopteri > Cichliformes > Cichlidae > Neolamprologus > Neolamprologus brichardi. Next base: position 30,181,367 of record NC_142114.1, on the reverse strand, counting down.
TTTCAGTGTTTTAGTGTTAGTTTTAGTCTTGGGTATTGAGGCAGATTAAGGTATCCTCATCAGAAACTTTTGAACACCTGTTGTTACCATTTTGTAAATTTACTAATTTACAAATTTGCAAATTTTGTAAATTAGTCAGACGTCCCACGTTTGAGTCTGAAACGCCTACAGCTCTTACACCGAGACAATAATATGACTGAATTTTTAAAATTCTTTTAGTAAAAATGCCTTGCTATGACTCTTGGGGTGTTTTTTTTACACCTGCCCTGTTCATTCTGTTTAAATCGAGCTCTGATGTGAACACTGTCATTGTAATCGGGTGAGATGTTTTAGTGATGATGCTCTCGATCAAACTCCAAACAAACTCCAGAGCCGTTCATTTGTAGTAAGAGCATGATTTGACCAAACTACCAGCTGTTTGAGTTTGAGCTCAGTGCCTTCCTGTTGCCAGGTACGCTTTGGAGGAAGCTGTTTGGGTTCGGTGCTTTTAAAGTTCAACAATTCACTTCAGTTCTATTTATATAGCACCAAATCCCAACAACAGTTGCCTCAAGGTACTTTATATTGTAAAGATCCCACAATACTAAAAACAAAGAAATCCCCAGCAATCATGTGACCCTTTATGAGCAAGTGTTGACAGTGGGAAGGAAAAACTCCCTTTTAACAGGAAGAAACCTCCAGCAGAACCAGTTTCAGGAAGGGGGGGGGGGGGGGGGGGTTATCTGCTGCAACCAGTTGGAGTGAGGGGAGGAAGACAGAGCCAGAGATGAATAATACATAATGGTCGACACCATTGAGTGTTCGATAGTATTTAGACATGCTGTAAATTAAAGTGTGTGTGTGTGTCTGTGCAGGTGTGTGTGTGTGTAACAGGGTGAACAAGACTTGCAGCTCAGCTGAAGGGTGCTTTACAAACACGTCCTTTTACTATTTGATGTTAACGATAAGTTGAACCACCAACACATCAGTAGACGTGAATGTGTGGAATGTGCAGAAATTGCAAAAAACCAAACCAAACAAAGACAGAACAGAATGATACAGACACAACATTGCAATAGAAATGTGCAAAATCAACTTGGTGTATGAATGTGTGTGTGTGTCAGTCCAGTCACTGAGTGTCTGACAGTGAAGGCCTGAATGCTCCGGTACCTTTTGCTAGAAGGCAGCAGGATGGAGAGTGTGTGTGAGGGGTGTGTGGGGTCCTCCACACATCCCGGCACGTATCATCCAAGATCAGCATGTTTCTCCAAGTCCAACAACGTTCTGGGCTGCCTGAAATGTGTAGCTGGATGTTCTGGATGTTCAGCGTTGAGAGTGAAGAGCCGATCACACATCGCTCCAGCTGTTCCAGGGAGTGTTTGCTCCTCCATCGTAGCTCTGATACAGAAGCACTGCTTCATGACAGAAACAATGAAACGTCTGTAAATTGTTGAACAGTGTGGGAACATCTCTGAGAATATCTCTGAGAATCTGAAACAACAATGCAACAAAAGAAAATTAATAGAGAAGTAGAAAAAACAGTCTGTCTTTGTGTGTGCACTGCTAAGTACAAACATGCCGGGACTTTTTTGTGCAAATCGTTCATTAGAAATGTGCCAGAAACAGGAAACACAGAAAAACCATCAGCTTACAGTAAAAAATAACTCGCCTGGCTGTGACAACTGATACAAGACGCAGCCTTGTTTACATCCTCTAATGGGAATGTCCACCTCCTCCCTCTGTTTCATCACAGTACCAGTAAACACGAGGACCAAAAACACGAGTCCTCCAGGTGGGAGGAGTCACAGCTCTGAGACGCCGGGCCTGTAGCAGGTACACTTTCCAACATTTTACTCTTTAAAACTGAAACTACAAACATAGTGGAGTCAGTCCCAAAGTGTGCAGCCAACAGGTGCAGACTGTCAGTGGATCTGGTCCTGTGAATCAGACTGACCCTTTACACCAACATGGTGGAGACATTGTAACAACACTCAGAGGAAAAGTGAAGTTTGAAGTTGTAAAATTTTCATGACACCAAATAAACGTGTAAAAGGCTGAAAAAGGCTGATCGTGAAACTCACTGGACCCTGATGAGAGATGATTTCATCAACATGTTGGGCAGCAACCTGCTGCTGCAAACTTTGTTTTGTACCCCACACAGATTCGTTATGCTGGGAGGAAGTGATACCCCCCCCCCCCCCCCCCCCCCCCCCCCCACACACACACACACACACCCCACCCTGGAGTATTTAATCTGCGCGCTCTCGCAGTAGGAAATCTTTATCCTGTGGTTTCAGTCAGGAAACATGTCAAGCGTTGTTTCGTGTGAGCGTCATCGTAGCTTGAATTTGTCAAAATGGGGGAGGACATCATGGATTATTCTCTGCTTTGTGCTCTCAGGTACATGTTTGTTTTATTTTGTTAAATTTTGTGTTATTTTTGTGATGAGGATCCTGAACCGTCGCTTGAAATATTCATGAACGTATTTCTGATTTGGTTTCTGGCGATCTGACATTTCAGTTGTCATAAATTTAAGAAGCTGCGAGCATTTCAGTGTTAAACCTCAAAGATACTGGCAGAAATGTGACCCTTCACAATAAAAGTCTGTCCTGAATGGAGACATCTTAACTCGTCATGAATAAAGAGAATAATTTGGATCATGGACTCCAACATCTAGAGTCTGTCATGTTTTTTATGATCTTTCCCTCTGCAGTGAGGGGCAGAACTAATTTTCAGCCCATTTTTTTCTAACTTTATTTATTATTCACATAAAAAGCTTGTAGTGAATGAATCTATGTGACTTCTTAGCTTGCTCTTTTTTAGATTTAGAGCTCATTCTCTGAATCTTTCTCTGCATTTGTTTCAGAACTCTTTAAAATATATATTTTTAAGGAGCTGCAAAGATTTTACCTTAGTTGACCCATTTCCTCTCTGAAGATGTCGATGACTAGCTACAAGGTAACACAAAGTACTGAGGTTACCTCTTCCTGTGGTTTAAACAGACAGATGTAAAATCTCTGCCGGTGCCAACCAGCTGAAACATGTAATCGTTTCTCGGGAACTGATAAAGTAAACCTTAACAACAACAATTCACAAATTAAAATGCAACCATGCTGGAATCGTTTCGTTTTGTTGGTACAGACATGATGCTTATCATCAATGAGTGGCTGAAGCCTGCATGACCACAGTCTCAAAACCTTAACAAATGTGTGGACAGTTCTAAACTGTTACATGTTCAATGTTAAAGGTAACTGTAACATAAATGCTGTGTCAGATACTGAATTACCTCCTAAAACAATCAGAATCCCAGCTGTTAGCAAACATGCAGGGATACACTCATTCATTCTGTCTAAGCTAACAGCTAATGTTAAAACACAAACTCAAAAGTTGTCATTTTAAGCCACATAAACACGTCAGCTTTTATCTATTATATTTATCTGTATGTAAAAAGGAAGTGCCGCTGGGATATAAGCTCCAGATCAGATCCTTCTGCAAAGTACATTAGATTAAAAAATATGAAATTCAATTCAAATTTATTTAAATAGCGCCAAATCACAACAACAGTCGCCTCAATGTGCTTTATATTGTACAGTAGAGCCTACAATAACACATACAGAGAAAAACCCAACAATCATATAACCCCCTATGAGCAGCACTTTGGCGACAGTGGGAAGAAAAAACTCCCTTTTAACAGGAAGAAACCTCCGGCAGAGCCAGGCTCAGGGAGGGGCGGGGCCATCTGCTGCCAGTGTGCTGACCCAGCAGCAGGCCCGAACATAACGATTTCCAAACAGCCAGAAATGTTAAAAAGCAACTGTTTGGGGGAGTGTAGCTGAGACACTGTTTCACAGGTACACATGTACCACACTGTTTCTTGTGAGCAGTCTGTGATGATAATCCACCCAATTCATGAAAAAGAGACTTTTAATTAAAGACAGAAAGGCATGAACACTGAATGACGAGATAAACCACCATAACATATCAGAGGGTTAAAAGAAACAAGTTCAAGAAAAGCTTGTCATCCATCCATATTCTCAAGTTCTTGTATACTTGTACACCCTTTGGTATCAGATGTAAAACTGCTAAGTCAGCACAGTGCTGTAGATGAGCTTTCGAGTACACCATAAATGTTTACGTTTGTGAGTGATATTCAGTCTGAAGCTCCGCCTGCAGCACAGAGGGAGCGCGTGCATAAATATCAGTATCATCAGCATAGAGGTGTGTTTCTGCTTCAGTGTGTTTTTTTCGGAAAAACACAGCTTGCTCAGATCGGATGAGATTAGAAAGTTTCACTTGTGCAGCTGTGATGGGAATTACACACATTCAGCAATTCAGTGAACTTCCTGACTTACTGCCAGCAGTTTAAATTCTAATGAGCTACAAATCTGTTAAAAGAAAGACCGAGCACTGGTCTCTCTTAGAGAGCAAAGTCAAAAATGCATATCAATGCAATATCAAAGCACAACCAGTAGGACGCTGAGAACCACGAGAAACATGCATCATTATCTTTGTTTAGATTGTGAGGCAAATGCAGCCCAGCCCTAACACAAGAGTGTTGGTGCATATTAAGAGGTTAACCACTCCTATAACTGTAAGAGGATGAAAGCTAATGTTTCTAACTGAAACATTTAGCAAGAAGAGTTGTTCTTCCAAACTGCTTTTGATGCAGGTCCCAGACTTAAACTTGAGTTAAGCACAAAGACATAAAGGAGAGTGCTGTACCAGCATCACGGTCTCTTCTGTTAGAATATGAAAAGTAACTTGTTGTTTATGTTTATGCTGATTAGTTGTTTTTGTCACTTTCAACAGTTTTTGCGCTTGAATTTGGCTGATGGGAAATGTTGGTGTATACTGTACATATTTTTGGGGGAAGTGAAAATAGAAGCGAATGATGCAGATCCACTAAAAATAACGTCTTCCCAAAGTTCTTCTTTCAGGGATTTTTAAAGAAAATTCCTCTGTGTCACTTCTTGTTTAAGTTCTTGAAGCGTGACCAGCAGGCGACCCTCACGACTGTTCTGGTTTCTACTTTACCTTCATTCATCTGCAGGAAAACTTTTATGCACTGTCACCTCTTCTTCTCACCATCATTACAGACTAAATGTTTATATCAGTAAAGAATTTTAAAGATAAAACAGCCTCCTCTGTTCTCATTACATACATGATGTCATTTGAGTCTGCCTGTCGTGTGTTTGTACTACTGTATTTAATCATTTGCAGGTATCAGCGTTGTCTTTTGTCCTGTATCTCTGCTCTCACTCAACCAGTTGCAGCCGGAGGTTTCTTCCTGTTAAAAGGAAGTTTTTCCTTCCTGCTGTCACCAAGTGCTTGTTTATAGGGGTTGTTGCTGATATTTTGTTCTAATTACATACAATATAAAACACGTCGAGGTAACTGTTGTTGTGATTTGGAGTTAATGGATGAAACTGAAAGTTCCACTAAGAAGGTTGCTGTTGTTAAAGGATGTGTTTTAATCCAAACCATAATGTTTCCTGCGACCTGGATTTGCTTCTAGGATTTCGTGTTTCTGTTTTTGATTCCTGTTTTTAATTTCGCTATTTTTCTGCTCTCCTTCATGTCTTGCTTCAGTCATCTCTTGTCTTTGACGCGTTAGTATTCCTGTCGATCTAACTTCTCCTTATTTTCTGTTTTACTTTGAAATTTGTTCATATTTTCATGCCTTGCATTAGTTTTCCTTGTGTTTCTGATTTTCTTGATTAGTTTCACCTGCCTTTCTCTCCTGTGTCTAACGCCTCCTCCAATCTTTCCTGCATGGTCAACACGTCTTCTATGCTCCTCAGTTGTGCTCCTCATGCCTGCTTGGATTTGATCTTTTGGACTTTGCTAGTGTTTTGTGTTCTGCATCAGCCTCAATCAAAGGGCAGCTACTTCTCCTTGTGCATTTGGGTCCCTGAAACAACAGTGGCCCTCGAGTGGCTCACTAAACAGAAACTTAAAATGTGGAAAAACCCAGTACTGTAAGTTTAGTCCCTGACTCCGTTTAAAGCTGACCCTTCCTTATTATAACCTTTGCATCCAGTAACTGCAGAGAAACAGTTTTAAAACATTCCCTTATGAGTCACATACTTTCTGTAAAGCCTGTGAATTTCAGCCGCACTCGTTTTTCAGACACGGAGGTATGAAACTTGAGGAGAAGGCTGTACTCCAGCTGTCCCATGACCACAAGACAGAAGTGGTTCTTCGTATGAAGCTACACATTGGTTGGTAAAATAGCCCAGTGATGACCACAGCCGCAAATAATAAAACAGTGTGGTCGTTGGTTTGTGTGTCTGTGCTGCTGTCAGTGTATCCACAACCAAACACAGGTTTAAAGAGGAAGAGGGCATTTTTGTGTCACACTGCTCTTGGACATCACAACTTCCTGTTTTCTAAAGCATGCTGTAAACACTGTTTTTAACGGTGCTGTATCAATAAAGTTGTTTTTGACAGTTCATGTTTACTGGCTGTCTTTCAGGTGCTTTCTCTTTGGTCACTGTTCACCAGCCTGCTGTGCTCTCTGCAGCTCTGGGTCAGGATGTCATCATGCCCTGTGAGCTCCGGCTGCAAGATGAGAAGCTCCTGTCCCAGCCCATCCTCTACTGGTGGAAGTTAAACGAGATGGCTGCTGATTTCATACGGTTGATCCCCTCACAGACCCCGAACAATAGCCGTGCAACCCTTCTGGACAATAACGGGACGTCAACAAACAAGTCGATGATTCTGAAAAGTGTGCAGTGGGCTGACAGCGGGAAGTACCGGTGCAAGCTCTCGCTTCACACAGAGAGGAATGGAAATTTTAGGCAGAAGGGGGACACAACTTCCCTTGTGGTTTACGGTAAATACAAGGCAGAAGATTTGTTGTTTTTTTGTTTATTGCTTCACATTTCACAGTATTCACATCTACTGACTCTTGTTCTGCAGAGTTTGGCTGACAGAGAGGAGGTTTAAGGTTAAAGGTCAGGGGTTAGATTACATTAGACTGTGTCAGGAGGACAGAACAGCCCTCTGTGGCACGTGAACAGTTTCCTCTGCAGACCTACAGAGCAGTCTGCAGAAAAGCTGTGAAATATTTGCTCTGATTTCCTGTCACCAAACAGAAATCCCCTCACAAATGATCTATCACTATGCAAGATAGAATTACAGTTTATTAATCATGCGTGTGATGTCGTCTCCTGATTCACAGTATTTTTACTGTATTTTTGACAAAATGTTTCAACTGATCCATGAGACCATATCCAGCAGACAAATAGTCTGTACCTGAACCAAAAGATGCCAATATCTCCCAGAGTTTCCTAAAACGTAATTAAAACAGCGGTGTCAAACATAAGGCCCGTGGGGGCTGTTAAAGCTGAGTCTAAATCTCTGAAACACGGTCATCCTAATCATCTAATGACAGAAGCAGCTGCACCTGGATGGTAAGATGTGGGCAAAATTAATGATAGGTGATGATTGATCATTACATTTAGATTAGTAGGATTACAATGGGCACTTGAGTTATTTAGAGTATGAAGGTAAAAACACAGAAAGAAAAACAATGAGGGAAAGGCGACGTGTGTAAAAAGATTCACATGAAAAAGGAATTAAACTAGAGCTGACATCCAGTTCGATATTGTTTGAAAAAAAACTTTAAATTAGTGAATAAATTTATTATTTATGTTAAATACTTCTTGCTCCAGTGATTAAACCCGAAGTTCTGAAAGAATTTTATAAAAATATGTGTGTCTATGACCGTGCTGTACGTGTGTCTCTTGTTTCAGGCACCATGGTCTTTAATGTCACCAAATACGCTCCCTGCATGCTAGGCTGTGAGGTCAGCGTGACGCGGGATGCTGGATTTTCTTTGCACATTTTTCACAATGGCCGTCGACTCCGAAATGTTACCTCAGCTCCAGGAGACGCCGACGCCGCTCTGCCGTATGTCACTCTCTCTGAGACTGTACCTCTGTGGTCGCGTGGGAAATACGAGTGCCAGCTGCACCTGAGGGATGACGTGATTACAAAGAGCATCTTCCACAGCAACCTGTCTGGTAATCAATTCAATTTTATTTATACAGCACCAAATCACAACACTGCTGCTAACGGCCATCTGCTGCAACCAGTTGGGGTGAGAGAAGGAAGACAGGACAAAAGACATGCTGTGGAAGAGAGACAGAGGTTAATGACAAGTGTGATTCAGTGCAGAGAGGTCTATTAACACATAGTGAGTGAGAAAAGTGACAGAAACTCTTCAAATAAGCCTCTGCAGATGATCTGTTAGCTGTTTGACAACTTCTTTCAAGGATGTTTGATATAAAGGAAGGTTGGAGATTGGCCTATAATTAGCTAAGACTGCTGGGTCTAGAGATGCTTTTTGAGTAAAGGTTTAACTACAGCCAGCTTGAAGGCCTGTGGTACATAGCCGATTATTAGAGATAGGTTGATCATATTTAAGATTGAAGAATTAATTAATGGCAGGACTTCTTTGAGCAGTTTTGTAGGAATGGGGTCTAAAAGACACGTTGATGGTTTGGAGGAAGTAATTATTGAAGTTAACTCAGAAAGATCGATTGGACAAAAAGAGTCTAAGGGCACTGAAGATGATAACAGTGGGTGGATTATATTCTTAAACTTAGTTACAGCGCTTTCAGAAAGACATCTACTGTGATAAACGTCTACTCTCAACTGCTGTGTAATCAATTATTGTAAATGAAAATGTTATCAGGAAATGATCAGACAGGAGAGGGTTTTCAGGAAACACTGTTAAATGTTCAGTTTCTATGCCACATGTTAAAACAAGATCTAGAGTGTGATTAAAGTGGTGGGTGGGTTCTTTTACATTTTGAGAGAAACCAATTGAGTCTAATAACAGATTAAATGCCATGTTGAGGCTGTCATTTTTAGCATCAACATGGATGTTAAAATCACCCACAATAATTGAGTCATTCCACGAGAATAGCTAAAATTGGACTTGGATATTTTCACATTTTTTACCAAAATGTATTATTTATATGTATATCCCACATCATTAAGGATATATTTAACTATCAGAAAAATGTATTTTCCCATCTCAGGCATTAGTTTTCTTTTATTATTGATCATATTTTTAAGATGTAGTGACTGTAATTCTTCAACCCTGTTATGGACATTTTGGAGGCTCTCTGAATATTATCATAAAATGTATTTCTAAAGAAATCAATATGTTTACATTAGTTAGATGTCCCCCATACTAATTCAATAATTTTACATAGAAATATGACATAAAATCACACATTTTTACCCTTTTAAATCCTGAAATGTAACTAATGAGTGAAAGCAATCTTTTCATTTTTCATCAAAAATTTAGTTTAACTAAGAATTGTAATCTAAATCAATGATCAGATGATAGCGCTCAATATTTTAGACAGAAATCAGCAAACATTAAATTATTTTTTCAACATTTTAAGAAAATTATATATGAAAATGTAGGTGTGACGGGGTTGAGACTAGCATAACAGGGTTGAAGATGGTAACAGGGTTGAAGAGACAAATACAGCTTTACATATAAACAGTTGTTTACTCTTAAATTCAATGTACAGGGCTTTCCATTAGCATTATATCTCACTTTGTAACCATAGGAAGGACACCAGATACAAATTACCGTAGAATCAAGTTTTATTAATCTCAAGTAAAAACAACCACAACAGCACATTAACAACTAGCAAACATTGTGAAGTGAATTGCTCAAATGTAACATAATGCGTGTGTGTGTGTGTGTGTGTCTAGGCATAAGAGAGCCTCATGAGGTGTGCTAAAAGTCACCTCATCCTTGCTCCGATAACATACAATTAAACTTGATGAACTGGTTGAACTAATAACAATAATAATCAGTTAACGATTTCAATGTGTCTGTCTGTATCAGTGCCTGTGTCCATGTCAGAGTGTTTTTGCATGTGTGTGCCTGCATCAGTGTGTCTGTATATAATCATGAATGTGACGGTTGTTTTATGAATTCATCTTGTGAGTCGGTTCCACACCTCTTTCAAGACTTCCACATGGTGCTTTGTCACAGCCCGTGGGGGTGGAATGAGTTCAAGGACATCATCAAACAGGTACCAGAGGATATCATCCTTATGCGGCCAGAAGAATCGGTTTAACCCAACACGATGCATGCATTTGACCTGGACTTGTGTTGTTTGTATTTTTAGAATGATGCCTGGATATAAATCATCATCATATCTGAGAATACACCATTTACCAATCAGCTCTGGACTTTCCCACTGGATTTCTTTTTCTGGATTCCCCCCACTGCCTGTCTGTGATACAGCCGTTTCTATCTTCTGGCCAAAAGTGAAACACTTGGTGTTGAAGCACTTGCAGTTAAACTGCTTCCGTGTTGTGCACATGCAGCTTACATCACGAACCATCAGTTCTCCTGGAGCTACAGTAACGACCTGGTGAATTCTCATGGTTCCAGGAACAGCTGGTATCTGCTTCGGCATTTTCTCCATAGCTTCCTCAACATCTTCACTTTTCACAAAGAACAGTTTCACACTTGTGTTTGTTTCAGACAAGGCCCTGAATAACTCTTCTGCATCTGGGATGTCATGCCCCTTTGCTACCATCATGTCAGCTGCTCTTTTTAAGGCTCCCCCGACACCATCTGGTGCTCCTTTTCCATGACTAGCCTCAAAAAAATTCCAAGAACCAGCCTTGAATCCTCTTCTGTCCAGTTCTGTAGTGAAAAGGTAGAAGTTTCCTCGTTGTTTGTATTGCATACAGGGTCCGTCGCTTAAAAAGTGCAGCACAGACACTTGTGGATGTTGGCCTTGAAGGTAATCTAGCACAGGATTTAGGTGCTGCCATATTGCTGGAGGGCCTTTATGTCTACTGGGAGAGATGGTGCTAAAGCTCACAGGCTCTGAGAGTCCACCAACATACAACACACCAGTATGAAGGGTGGCCTGCTGATGTGAAGCCCCAAAGTGGACCGCCTGAACTTGAGAACTGTATTTACAGCTGTAGTTTTCTGAGAAGTCAACATGTATCAAAGCCTCGTCCCCTGACATGTTGTTCTTCAGCTCACGGCAGAAGGCATACTGCTGCTTGATATTAAAGTGATGCATTTTAAATTTCTTTACAAAGCTCTGGAAGAGCTCAATGAGGTCCTCTTGTGTGCCCTCCACAGATTTCTTGACTGTCACCTTGACAGTTGCCTTTTCTCCCTTTTTGTCTATCTCCTTTTCCTCTATCACCCACTGGGTAAATGATGTGGTTGCGGTGCTGTTGTATGCACTTGTGATGTGGACAGTTTTGTCCTTGCAATGGGCACACTCTCCATACATACAACTCTTGCTGGATGAGTTGCAGCAAACCTTCTCTATCAACTCTTCAATGTTGGCAGTCTCAATGAGTTTCAACTGACGGAGCTTCACTGCCAGAAAGCTGAGATTTTCATGCAACTTACACATGCATGTGTCACGTTCAGAGAGTGTTGGATTCACAACCCAAAAGGGGCGAAGATGACAGAAAAGGGAATAGGATATCATCTGGTCTGGGTTTTCTGCCAAAAACCTTCTGTGGATATTTTCTATCGTGTCCATCAGGAACCTCTTCTGCATTTTTAATTTGTCCTTTGTGAGTGTTTGTTTGGTTCCTGTGGTCATTCTACTCACGTCATCCCTGAGATAGAACGCCTTGATTCTTTTTTTGAAGTCTTCAGTGAACCTGCTGGTCATCTTTCTTTCAAAATTAAGACTGTCATGATGTCTAAAATTCTTGTTTGAAAATCCGAGGGAGTCACTTGCAAACTTTTGCAACCTGTATTTTTTTATAATTCTCCCTGTCGCAACTTTGGCAATCAGTTGCCTTTCTCTGTCCTTGGTGGCTTTTTTGTATTTATTCCTAATATCTTCAATGAGTGATTCATGGAAAAGTAAGGTTTTTTTTTATTTGGGGGTTAACGAAGCAATTTGAAGTGAGTCGTGTTATTTTCGACTGTGGGGAATCCGAAAATTTCTTTGAACGTTGGCACCTTTTTTTGTATTTTTCTTTGCTTTTTCTTTCTTTTTCAAGTTTTTCCTGGAGTTCCGCTATTTGCCTCTTGAGTTTATTTTTTTCTGTTCTGTACTTTTTCCGAGCCACCAGACGTTGCCTATAAAATAAAACAATAAAAGTTGATTTGGGTGTGGAAAATTATGCCGTTTCCTCCTGCCCTCCCTGTTTCTAAAATGACATTGTGAAAGTGACATAAAATGACATTTTCACTATAACACTGTTATAGTTATACTACCCATTGCCCTAACCTTGAAGATCTTGGCTGTGAAGGCTGCTCTGGGTGATCTCCCTGATCAGGACTCTGTGGAGGAGTGCTAATGTTCTTGAGCACTTCTTTCCTCTCCTTGCTCCTATGGTAAGCTGCTCTCCACATTTTTCTTTTCTTATGCTGTTCTCTTTTACTCAGTTCATTAATTGCTTTCTTCTTCCCTGCCTCTACATTCTTTCTCCATCTCTCACGCTCACTCTGCAGGTATCTCTCCCTTCTTTCAGGATCAGCTTTAAGGCGTTCCCGATACTTCCTTTGCCTTTCTGCTGCTGTTGTTGGTGCCATCTTACTTGCATCCTTAACATGTAACATAAATCACATTCAGCATGCATGCAGTATAAAAATGGTGATTGAATATAATAATAATTAATTTAAATAATTGGATAACTTAACAACCAAAGTATTAAAATCTCAACCCCATCACAATCTCACAACCCCGTTACAATCAAAAACATAACAGGGTTGAGTGTGACGGGGTTGAGATTTTTGCACAAACTGGCCGCTGCTCAATATAGTGAATACCAGACAGAGAGCACATGGCATGCATGAAATTCAAAATCACCATATATTCATGAACTAACAAAAAACGTTTTCATAAGTAATAGTTTTCTATCTTTTTTTCATGTTACGGTGTTGAGTCATTGAGGTTGACGACCACAATATCACAAGATAAATGACTAAAATAAAGGAAAAGATGGGAGCAACTTGCCTGTCTCTGTGGTCCTGTTGTCCAAAAGACTTCAGTGATGTCACTTCCTGATGTATATGGAATTCTGGATCACACCATTGTATTTATGGGGGTAGGATCATTCGTGTAACGGGGTTGAGGGGTTACTCAGGTACAGAAATAATTGTGATTTTAATGAATAATTAACAATTAAATTTGAAAAAAACAAATAGTAACAACAAAAGAGCACAAATAGATGTTTAGGTTGATATCAAAATTTATTGACTTTTTAAAAAGTTTTATTTGGTATTTTCAAAGTAAACTTTCATCAAGGCCATGAGGGACATGACAAAATAGGTGGTGTCAAATGAAAAAACTGTATTATTTCCCATAAAAAGATAAAAAATTAGTTCATTTTTTTACACTGTATTAAAGGGTACATTTTAATATATATGTAAAGCTGTTTAAATTGAAAGTTTGGCGACCAAATAGATGAAATACGCCATAAGAGGTGAGAGGGACTCAAATTGTGCCATTTTCATGGAATGACTCAATTATTTTATCTGAGCTCAGAACTAAATTAGATATAAAGTCTGAGAAATCAGACAGAAACTCTGTGTAAGGCCCAGGTGGACGATAGATGATAACAAGTAAGACTGGTTTCTGAGTTTCACAGCTGGGGTGGACGAGGCTAAGCATCAGGCTTTCAAATGAATTAAAAGTCTGTCTGGGTCTTTGGTTGATTAATAGGCTGGTGTGAAAACACTCCAGAGTCCCACATTGTTTTGGCAAAGTTGCACACCGATTCAATATTGATTATAGTGACCTCTGATTGAGTCAATCATCAGATTAATCATCTTCCTCCTGATAGGAATCAATGACACTGCAGATTTTGAACAGTACAAATTAAGCTTTACAGAATTTTTTTAACAGAATTTTTTAACAAATAAGAAAAACCCTGAATTTCTGTGTGAGATTTTCTTGCACGACTCTGTTCGCTTCCACTTCTTTAAAAGATGAGCTAAAATGTTTTTTTAGGGGCACAGCAGCTGTGTGTCTGAAATCTGGACTTTATACTTTCTACAGTTTATTAAAGTTTTTGGTATTTCTTACTTTAATTTATTGATATATCATGTTATATTGTTGTAGTTAAGATGACTTCGTTGAATGAACATGAGCTAATAATTCCTTAATGATGTGATTGTCGTGCTTTTTCAGACGGCACAGCAGGTCGTCTGCTTTTATTTTATTTTGGTGTAGCTTTTCTTATAAATTTGACATTTTTTCTCATATAGTCACAAGTTTTCTTTTCATAAACTGGCCATTAAATCTTTGTAGATTTACTAAATGTTTTTCAGAAACTTTTACCTTATGGTAAATTTAGCAAGTTTTTGAACCCCTTTGCTCAACCTCTTCAGTGGTTATTTAAGTAAAGTGTCTAAAGACTAGGAAAGAAGTAACTACAGGTATGTTTTAGTATGCTTACCTAAACAACTAGCCTGACTGACTCACTTCGCCATCTTGTGGTACAATGTTGATATTACACAAAAGTACAGCCTGGCTCTCTAACAACTTCAGGCGCTGTCTCTTCAACACAGTACAGATTTTTTTGGACATAAAGTCCATGAAAGGTCTTTCTTTCTCCCTATGTTGACATTCACTCCGAGGCGTTTAAACTGATTTCATGTACAATATGTATCTTTGAAGAGGAAACCTGTTTAATCGTGAATGTTTTTTTTCTCATTGGTTTCAGAAGTTGGAGGTGGTGATAAAAATGAGTCCACTACATGTTCATCAGTGCGTCATGGTGAGTTTGTCATTTAAGCTTCTAGAAATTTGCTCTTACTGGAAAAAGGACTCCAACACTGCACTCGTGTGTTATTGATACTGGGATCAAACTTCACACAAAGGCTTTTGTGCGTTTTGATTTCAGGCGTGTATCCAGAGCCGTGGTTCTTGTACGTGGCCCTCCTCCTGGTGCCTGTCACCGTCCTCATAGGTCTGTTGAGCGCCATGCTGATGTGCAGATGACTTTATCAGCATCTGGCTGGAATGGAGAAGCGGAGATGCAGCTGTGGAGATCCAGTCTGTCCGGAAATAATCAGAAATATTTAGTAAAGATTTACCAGCGATAAAAGGCTGCAAATATTTATCAGTTTCCTCATCACTCAACTTTTAGAAACACATCAAGGTAACAAAAGACATTAAAGTGGTAACTATTGAGAGAACGAACTACAAAAACAAACAAAAAACGCTGCAAAATTTAACTGAAATGTTCACCACCAGGGGGCTCCACCCTGGTTTTTTTCCCTTTGCCAAGCCGCCATTGTAAATGATGGTTTACTGTTGAAGAGCTGCCTTTAAATAAAGGTTCAGCTAACTCACCACACTATTCTTTCACAAAAACTGATATTACAGTACATCAGTAAGTAAAACTGACTCATGTCAAACGTTTCACAGATAAAAATCACAAAGTGCTTCACAATAAAACACCAGAAATAAAAGTATTAGATGTCAAAGTCAGCCAGGACAGCTCAGCCATGTCTTTACCTCGAGATAATATCTGTTTGAGACACTATGCTGACATAAAGACACGGCGGCTACTTCATTAAATTCTACTAACAGCTTCAGTTCATTTTAAACGCAGAGTTTTTACAATAAGCACCTTAAAGCGCACGTTTCTGTTTCTTAGATGCTCCTGGTTTGTATTAGCGTGTTGTACCTTAAAAGCTTAACCAGGGACAACATCTACCTATCAGCTATGGCTCTAACTCCTACATACATGGGATCTTTATTAATGTAATAATGTTTACATGCATTACTAATGGAATGAATTATTAATCTAACTATAATATGTGAATAAACCGTGATTTTTACAGGTCTTTGTTTGTCTTTTGTGCATTTTATTTTGAAAGGTTTTGCTGTAAAACTTTGTTCTGGTTCCTCTTTCATCAGAAATGTGTTTTGTTTTGTTAGCTGTCACTTCCTCCACAGGTGCCACTTTTCCTGGCTCCTCACAGGTATAAAACCATCGTTACGATTACACTCAGAGTTTCTTCTTTGTGAACTGAAACATTTCTTGTAATTTTAACGTCTCAGGTGACGTTAGTCATTCATACGTTGCTGCGTAGTCTGGATTATCAAAAACCAGCATCTCGAGTTTCATCTCCACTGAAATCTCAGCTGCCCCGACAGGGATTTATTACTGAAGCATTAAAAGAACAAACACAGTGTTGATAAAGATGCACAGAGAGGTAAAATGACAGCTTAACAGTATTTTGGGGACTTTCAAAAAAGAAGAGAAACCCTGCAGCGTGTTGAAAGGATGCTTCAGCCCAGAAACCGTTAAAAATACTGTTAGAAATACATTTTATTGTAACTGAATCTCTAACATGAATATTAAAACCACGTCTGAGCTGTTAAACACCTCAGTGAAGCTGTGACAGCTAAAAGGTCCCACCAACGGTCGTTTCAACAACACGCAGCTTGGATTGATTTTCAACAACACTTTCCGTGTGGTTGTCACTTCTGAGCTGTGAATGACAAATAAGGACCTCGCCTGCTGTTCGCTTCAACATTTGGAGACTTATGATGACTAAATATTTCCTTTCTGTGCCCATTCAGTCACACGAGTCAGCCTCTTTCTGTTTGATCTTATTTTTTTCTTTGAATTTATGAATCTTACAGTCTTGCGTTTCCCTGCAGGCATGTTCTTAGCAACACTCTGTCTGGTCGTCTGCTGCCGTGACCCTTTTATGTTCCCCTAAAAGGTCAAGCGGGTGTGGGGAAAGTAACAAATAGTGTCGGGGTTGAAAAAGGGAGACATGAAGGCAAAGTAGTAGTAGTGAAGATTTTGATTACTAATAAACTGAAAGTGATGGACAAACCGCTGTCTCCTATAAAAGAGAGGAAAAATAAGAAAATCAACGAGTTGGTCATGAAACAGAAAAGCAGGTTAAAAATGTTAAATCACCAAAACACACGCTCTCCTCTCCACAGACCAGCAGAAAGAAGCCGCCACACACAGCACAGCTGGCACTCAGCTCTTCTTTCGCTGGCCTGAAGTACTCTCTGAGTATTTGCTGAGTACAACCAGCTGCCCCAGAAAAGGTGACCCTCAAGGCAGGACGTACAGGGTACCCATTCAGGCCCTGCTAAAACTGTAACAAGCCCATCTGCTTCAAGGTTCAGAGACTTTTGCACAGTTTGGTTGTTATGAGAGGATATGTGACTTATCGTCGCCTTCCTGCAGCAGTCTGACTATTCTCCTCTGACCACAACAAAACCTCTTCTCCCAGAGAACTGCCACTCACTCTCTTTTTAGACCATTCCCTGTAAACACTGGAGATGGTTGTTTTGGGCAATCCCAGCAGTCACCTTTCTGTCGCCTTGGCCATGTCTACATGCCTAAATGCACCGAGTCAATGACATGTAATCGGCTGTTTGTTTACACTGCAGAGGAGCTAAACAGGTGTACCTAATGAAGTGACCGATAAGTGTATTTTAATCATTTGCACTCTCCCAGTAGAAACCTTCAGTCGACACGTCTTACGAAATAAGAAATATTATTCCAATTATTTCAGTAAAGAAGGAAATGCTTCCTTCTTTTTTTGTATTCGATTACATTTGAATTTTAACCAATTTAGTTGACAAATGTTTGTTTTTGTTTGTTTTTTTAAGAGTATAAACACATTTGTAAATTGTAGGGATGCCCCGATACCGATACTGGCATCAGGTATCGGGGCCGATACTGTAAAATGTGTGTGTACTCATACTCGTAAAAGTTAACCGATACCATGAACCGATACTAACTTATTTCATTAATCAGAGGGTGGCTTGTCATTTCTGTTGTAGTTTTTTAGATTGGCCACTAGGGGGACATCCCGCGCTAAACAGGCACAGGGTTAGGCGAGTGAGACTGGCGGCTCCAGATAAAAAGAGAAACTGGAGGCTGCTGTAGCTAGGCTAAACAAAATGTCAGCAGTGTGGAACAGCCAACTTTAACTCAGGTTTTGGAAAAGCGATGAAAAATGTCAAGAGAAAATCCACGGGTAGTTAAAATAACAGAGACTCTGACTCATTTTATCGCTCTGGATGACCAGCCAATGCTGGTCGTGGAAAACATAGGATTGCACCGTCTTCTCAGCATACTCCAGCTGCGATATGAAATTCCCAGCCGCCCACACATCAGGGAGATAATGGTGCCAAAACTTTCTGAAGAGGTAAAGACAAGCAGTGTGTGCGCGATGTCAGTCCTCGGTTTAACGGCGCAGTGGACTGATGATCCACGGGCAGATGGGGAGTTCGTTCGTCAATGCCAAATACTTTCGTTATTTTGTTTGTTTGTTTACAATATGGACACTCTGCAACAATTTAAAAGTTTATTTTATTCTCAAACCTAATTTGTATTTATTTTATTCCGAACAGAAGTGTTTATTTATTATTCTGAAAGCTCGAGACAGTGCCAATAGTTCAGTGATATTTTGTTAAATTACAATGTGGAGACTCTGCAATAATTTAACAGAAGTGCTTATTTTTCACTTGAAATTTTTTTGTGGTCATTTTTATTAAGATTTTATTTTTTATCGGCAGAGAATAAAATAAAACCTGTCTTCCAATTCATTGCATTTGTGTGTGTGTGTGTGTGTGTAGTAGAAGTATCGATTTTTACTCTGTATCGGCAAGTACTCAGATCCAAGTATCGGTTTGAAAAAATGGGAACGTTGCATCCCTAGTGAATTGTGTATTATTACTTGATGCACTCGCTTGCCCATTACAGTCACAGTTTAGTCGCCCATGGTTGATTTGTTTTCCTTTATGTTGTTTTATTTGATGAAGGGATTATAAAAAAACACAAAGTTCTCCTTCCAGGTGACGATAAGAAAGGTGTGAAGCAGGCAATGAGGTACAATCTCTGACACTTTTATTTTGGAACTATTCAACTAGACGGTTGAATCCAGACTCTGACTTTGAATAATGACATCAGCTGCATTTAGACTGATTCCATGTAAGCCTGACTTTAACGATGCAGCTCTGTCAGCCACTGCAGGTACAGGATAAGAGATCCAGTGTTGTTTATTGCAGAAGCCCCCCTGGCAGGGACAAGACTGTCTGAGGTTAATCCTGGTTGAAATGTTTGCGTTTGTTTTCTGTCTCATTTTCATCGTACACTGAAAAAATTGAGCTCCATCAAAAAGTCGGCTGAGGTCTTTTGAGGTCTGCAGGACATTACTGAGGAGCACTGTGGTGGTTTCTGTAGGCTTTTATGTGGCTGTCTGCCACAGAGGGGCAGGAAACGGCTTACAGTTAATGAGGGTCAGCTCTGTCCTGGACAGAGGAGATGAGTGAGAGGAGGATGTTAGCCAAGCTAATGTCCATTATGGACAGCACCTCTCACCCCCGGATGGGACCGTGGAGCTCAGCTCCTTCATCCCAGCAGCAGTCAGGCTGAGCTTTATGCACACAGGAGGTATAATTTTTACTCCCACACGTTATATGAATTTAGTCATATATAGGAACCATTTTTCTCAGTACAAACCACTCTGTTGTACACACTGTTTATTTCTAATGTCTCTTATTCACTTTTCTCCATTAAAATGAACGTTTTACACTTTAGTTCTGGGGAAAATTACGTCTAATCACAGGTCGTGAAGTCAGTATTTTAGGCATAAATCTTTTATTTTGTACCTCCCACCCCGTTAATGGCTCAGTCTAAATCCAGGCGTCACGTGACACCGCTCCGTTACTCAGACCTGACTCTCCTGCCAGCACGTGGGGTTTCTGGAAGGGAAGAAACCATCGCTGTTGCCATAACAACGGCTCTATACCTCTCCCTCCTCCTCTTCGTTCTCCATCCCTCTGCTGCTGTAATGCATAATACCCTCCTCCTCCTCCTCCATGCACCTCCCCCCGAGCCTTCACCCATCCCAAAGACTGATTAGCGCGGCATCCTTGCGCTGACACGTCACGTAATTTCTGGAGCTCTGTGTGTGTGTTTGTGTGTCCTCACTCAGGAATGTGAAGCTCTGCTCGTTCTTAAAGGTCGAAAAGAAGATTTTCTCCCCTTGTGTGATCGTGAAATCTCTCCGATGTGGGAGAGAGACCATCTCTAACCTGTCAGTAGAAGGAGGCGCTTCGAGGAACTCAGGAAGGAGCGCAGGATTTCTCCTCCAGAGGAGGATTCTTTGTACAGGTAAACGGGACTACGTTTGATTCACAGGGAGAACAGACGGCCAGTAGGGCGCTGACGGTTCGGGTTCGACAGATTCGCGCTGTGAGACCGGAGGTGAGTTTAAAGACGGCTGCACTGCTGGAACGCACAGCGGGAAACGCGCACTTTTCCCAGAAACGCGCGGGATCACCGCCCGGTGCGTGCCACCTGTGCAGCTCATGCGCAGACAGCAGCCAAACCACGCATATGTGCGCGCACAGCGGGTGATTTCATAAGAGGGAAAACACAAGACTCTTCCCCGAAAGGTTCTGCAGACAGCAATAACTCCGAGAGACGCGATACTGAGTCTTCCAAAGCCAAAGAGAGGCGCACGCTTCCCACTGCTTCCACTTGGCCCAGCCGAGCTCCGCTCCTCCGTTTTTAAACTCAGGTTGCCCACGAGGACAAAGTCAGCTCGGTGTTTCTCGTGGATTCATGAATGCAACATTTTGAAAGACTCTCGAGCTGCGCAGTCATCACCAGCTCTCACAAACTTCACGTCTTCCATTTCCAGCACTGTTTCCATCATCCCCCACCAGCTGAGCTTCAAACACCGGGCTTCCATTGGCTCTTACATTGTGTGGTGCATGCAGTGTCAATAAGGAGACCCGAGGGTGTGCCGCGGAATATAAATAGTTGAACAAAGAGGCCGAAACCTGAGACCTGGTCTGATTCTTCCCTCTGGTAACTCTAGATGCTCAAACACTGAGAGGCGCACGAACGAACTGCTGCTGATGTGAGCTGTTGTTGAACAAGGAGCAGAGCAAGAGGAGGACCCACCCACACCACCCACCCCTCAGATAAACAGGAGGCGACTTTTAGTCACAGTTGGGACGTCTTTGGTGTGTTTATGCTCTGAGGGTTTCCAGATCTGTCCTGTCTGTGTATGTGTGTGTCTGTGTGTGCACTGTTGAGAGACGCCACCACCCCTCTGTCCTCTGTCAGGATGTCCGCGGTGAAGGAGCTGCTGCTGCTGCTGCCTCTGGTCCTCCTGCCACTTGAAGGTGAGTGGTGACCTCGATGGTTTCTGTTGAGGTGTTTTCTGCTCTCCGTGTGCGTCCGACTGTTTGTTGTTCCACCGTGGAGCCAAACGCCCAGCTGTTCAAAATTTGAAATGACATGAGGCCAGGTGGCGGCTTTAAAATGCCGAGCGCAAACGCACTCACACATACCGACGCAGCATCTGGTGTGTATCTTAAAAGTCAGGAACAATGTGTGCCTGTGTTCACAGAGTGGAGCCTCCATTAATGACTGCTTTTCATTATTTATTAACATGCCCATGATGTTTGGTTAATCGTTGTGAAATGGATGTCGTCCAGTTTTACGTCGATAAACAGACCGAAGCTACAAACAGGCTGGAGAAGCTGGAGTCAGCGAGGATAACGTAAACAATTAAATGATCGATTAACTGGCAAAGATCAGTAACAGTGATGAGCTCCTGCAGAGCTGCCTGCTCTCTGAAGTTGAAGCTTGTTTTTTATTTGTATGGAAACCAGGTTTAAAACTGGACTTGATCCTTTTGTTTGGTTTTAAGGTGCAAGAGTCCCATTAGGTTATTATAAGAGTAATTCATTTTGAATGTTGTCTCAGCAAACACTGAAACTGTTGGGTCTTGATTAGAAACCGGGACAAAGATCAAAGTTGTGTTCAAGACATAGCTTTTCTGTCCTTCTGAGAATTGTTTTAGGTCGTTCTTTTAAGGACTCGGAACAAAAAGCAAACCAAACATCAAAAGCTCTGGAAAAGATGAGCCAAATCGAACTAGAACTGATGCCTTTTGCATGCAGCACATAATGAGACAGAATTCACACAAAGATAAATGTTGCTCGCACAAACACGGCAGGCGCTCGGTACCATTAGTCTGCGTGGGTGGAGTGAATGTTGTGTCCAAATCATCTTCTAACCAGATAAGTTGTCAATCAAATCTTGTATCGAACAAAGACGTGTGTTTGCTCTGTAACCAACAGTCTGACTGGTTACTGTTGAAACAACAACATCTGTCCATCTTTGGTGCAGTTTTTGCTGTTGAAACATGACGAGGGGGATAACCTCATGGCGTCTGCCATGTTTGCTAGCATCTGCACCTTCTGCCAATTTAGAGTCACCAGGTAACCTAACATGTCAGGTACGAGGTGCACAAAGAACAAAGACCTCAGGCTGTCACTCGATGAAGCGTCGAGCCAGCGATGGACAAACCATGTTTCTATGTTTTGCAGTTAAACAGTTAATCATTCAAACCTAAGACTAAAATTTACATTCTACCCAATTTTAAATATGAACCGTTTTTGCCCTCCAAAACACACAGAGAGAAATGGACTATCACCGTCCCCTGTTTTGCTGATGGAGTCCATCATTCATGCTTTTGTACACGCACTCTCAGACAGCTCAGCCTGCCAGCATCACGCTGCATGCAGGTGTGTGATTTGAGGGGTTTTTGAAGTCGAGCACTTGGGTGAAAACCATCATCCTTTGACTCGAACCAGCTCCCTGTGCTCCTTCTGGATCCTTTCAGATATCACGACTCACTTTCTCACCTTCACAGGAATCTGGTTACCGACATTTATTTATTTAAAGCAGGAGAAACACCTTCCACTGATGTGCGAAAATAGCCTGAACCTCGCTATCCATCACATTTTAATTACTGCCAGTCTCATGAAACCAGCAGGCGTTTGAAAATGTTTCTAAATGTAAAGCCATCAATTCATATATATAAACATAACAGTATGCAAATGAAATCAGTATTGACCATAAAAACAAAGCATGCCTAACCAAGAGTGTTCTTTGATGAATTTCTTCAGAAACCTCTACAAAGCATTGAGAGTGAGATTTACTGAGCTCTTATCTCCATCAGCCAGCTGCTCTTTAACTCACACTCAGTCACTCAGAGCTGCACGTGGACGTGTTAACACGGCTTCATCCGCCCAAAAGTGAACACATGTCAGAGCTGCAGGAAAGCGATCTGGGCAAAGTACTAAGGTTACACAACGTCTGTCAGCGGGAGGGACGGGTTGGATGTGGGCCGGTGGGTTAGTTAAAGGTTAAGAGTCAGCTTCTACATCTGGAGCTGGAGACAGGGAAGATAGAAGGCGAAGCACCACACTGGATGGAAACTGACAAAGAGGAACAGAAGAGATTATGAGATTATGAGCTTTTTGAGAATTTTAACCCCCCCAAACAAAAGCACATTTTATTTGATGTTTTTAAATCCACCCAAAAACTGAGTTTAGCTCATAGAAAAAAGGTACCCTGTATCTGATGACAAAATAATGATTAAAAAATGGCTTCAGTATTTATGTGATATTTCTTTGTTTTGAAAAGAAGCCTGCTCGATATTTCACACGTATTTTGCTTTTTATTTACAGATTTTAAGATTTACATCTTTATTTATCTTTATATTTATTTATATAATTTTCTTTTTTTTTAAATTGACATTTTAGAATTACTATACAATACCATCAACTTTAGCTATCTGTCAGTACATACATTTTTTTCTTTTTTTTTCTATATTTAAACAACTAAAATATCCATACAATAAGAATGAAAGAAAAAGAAGCAAAACAGGAAACAACAAACAAAATAAATAAAAAATACATAAGGAAAAAGAAAAAGGAAAAATAAATAAATAAATAAATGTAGTATTTATTTATATAATTTTCAGTGTTAGTGCAGACAGTGGTTGGGTTTCACATAATCGTCTTAGAAAAAGGCAGACTGTGAGTAAAGTTGGTGCTGTAATTGTTCCAAACTGAATGGTACTGACCTAATACTGTTACAAGAAAAACGACATAACTCAAAGAAGAGGTGTCCCTCAAGGTGCCGTACTTGGTCCTCTGAATTTTTTTTTTTTGTTGATTTCTTTTTTTTGATAGGATAAAAATTGTGAGACTTCTTTGTTTCTTTTGTGCTGTCATGTTTATATTGTTACAATGGTGCTCATATTTAAGTTTCAAATAACGAGGTCAGTGTATGAAACATACATAAACGTGCTGTGACTTGACTTTTTTTACTCCTGGGTCTGTGTGATATCATAGAGACCTGATATCCTGACATCAGACACAGATGCCCCGCCCACCTGCTGTGGGATAGCCAGTCAGGCGACAGTTGGCTTAAATGGGATGAGCCAAAGGAGCTTGTTTTACGAACATAATAAACTGAATAACGAACTTATTTTGAACTGTGAATCATGCAAAGCTGCCTGTGGAGCGCAGATCTGGGAATGAGGAGAATTGTTTCTGTTTGTCACAACCACGATCCTCTCTGTTGGTAAAAAGTCGCATGTTTGTCACATCGTTCATTTCAGATAGTGGGAAAAAACAATTGATCTGATAACAAGCTGCGTTTTTTAAAAAGCCACGACAATCATTTGACAGCACTGTGTGAGATTCCCTTTCAAGCCTGACCCGAACCGTATTAAAACTCTGCGTCCAAAGTTGTAACACGGCAGAGTCCTTTAGTCTGCGAATGGCTTGTTTCAATAACGGCTCCATCGCCATTACATCAGTTCACTCCATCCTCGGCATCACTAAGGAAGATTACATTACAGAGGAGCTCATAGATTTGCCAGATAAGCTAATTATGAGTACTCTAGAGCTGCAGTGCACTAAACCTTTAAAAAGCAGTTAACATGATTTATGGACGGCACTTATACAAAAACATGAGATGAACCGGTTTTCCAAGCATCTTTGTCAGGTGAGAAAATCTAAAAATAATCACCGTCTGTCCTCTTCACAAACCATTCTTCCTCTGCGTGTGCACTTTCAGCCAGTTAAAATGTATTCCATTACAGATTACAGATTACATGCCCCAAAATGTATTCTGTAACGTATTCCGTTACGTTACTCAATGAGAGTAACGTATTCTGAATACTTTGGATTACTATATATATTATCATGCTGTTTACAACTACATGAATGTACTATTGCTGTGATTTATTACTGTTACTGAAGGTCCGCGGCTCCGAACCGTAGTAAAGGGACCTCTGGCTAATACGGTGGGTTCTGTGTCGGCTCGTAGCCGAAAACTAGCTTTACTTTGTTGTCTGGGTCAACTTTGCTAGCAGAGACAGAGAGAGGCGTTGAAAGGCTGCTCCAACAGAACTTATTGTTTCAGAGGAAAACATGAACACGGTGTACAGTCGAGTCTTAATAGCTTACTTACAGCTGGGCTCGTCAGGCTCTCTTCTTGGCTGCAGTGGTTATTATTATATTTACATGCTTCCAGCTCCCGTTTTTGCTCGATGACAGCTCGTACTTTTCCTTTTTCTCCCTCCCTCGCTCACAGACACATAACGGGTATGGCAGTCCATTCTCCCTGCAGCACGGACTACACTGCCCATGATGCTACATTCTTTAGAGCTATACCTGTAGCATTCTGCCTGTTAGCTTAGCACAACAACAACAACAGGCGCTCTCTCACCCAGGAAACACGCAGAGAGAGAGCGTCACCCTGTAACCATGGCAACCGTAACGCTGCCGCCTGGAACAACAGAACGTAGCTGTCAAACAAAACCCAAACAGTCCTGACCCGCCACAATATGAAACAGGGAAGTACCGCCGTGTAATCCATTTATTTCAACAAAGTAACTGTATTCTAAATACCACCTTTTTAAACGGTAACTGTAACGGAATACAGTTACTCATATTTTGTATTTTAAATACGTAACGGCGGTACATGTATTCCGTTACTCCCCAACACTGCTTTCAGCCCACGATGAAACTACAAAGTTTTGCAGCCCTTTCTTAAGAGGAACTAAATGCGTGGCACTGAAAGCTCAGAGATGCTTGGATCTTGGATGCTGCTGATTGATGTGCTTCATCTGAATGCAACAGGAACAAAAACATGATGTTATGATGTTCGTCTTCTCAGGCTGCAGCTGCCACTCGCCTTTGATTAGGAAGCAGCTTCGTTTTGATTCTGTTTCAGGCGAGATCCTTTCTAACCCACGAATCTGGAGCGAGAGACTGTGCCACGACCTAATTGCGGGCTTCGTGTGTCCCTCTCGATAGTGTCACAAACACGTCACAGGCAGACGCATGCACACCTGAGCCTCTGTTCATCCAGCTGTGTGGAGGTTTGTAATCCCGGTGAGATGCTGTTGCTGCTTTAAAGGGGAGGCTTTGATGGGCTTTGATGGGCTCTGAAGGACGAGGTGACCTTCCACACAGCCTGGAGAGTAAAAACAATCACTGGGAACAGATTTGATCCAATAACGTCTTCGATAATATTGAAGGGAAAGTATTTTGGTTTAGCTTACAGGAAAAAACTGAAGACCTGTTGTAGACGTAATTACAGCTGAAGTGAAATCAAAGGATTTCTCTCACTGGAGATGTTTTAAAGATATTAAAGCACAAATGTAACTCCCTGGATGTACTGTGTGCAGTGTTGGGGAGTAACGGAATACATGTACCAGCGTTACGTATTTAAAATATAAAATATGAGTAACTGTATTCCGTTACAGTTACCGTTTAAAAAGGTGGTATTTAGAGTACAGTTACTTTGTTGAAATAAATGGATTACACGGCGGTACTTCCCTGTTTCATATGGTCAGCTATGCCCTCTCTATTTTTGGTAATTCCAAGCCGGTGGAAACCCAAACAAAACACACATTAAGAGGCTCTGAAGCGGCCCATGTCACCCCTACTTGCGGCCCGTGGGTAAGAAATTTTTTTAAAAATTAGTCAAAAAATATTTAATATGAAGGCAACAGGCAGAGTGTTACAGGTATAGCTCTAAAGAACATAGCCTGATGGGCAGTGTAGTCCGTGCTGCAGGGAGAATGGACTGCCATACCCGTTATGTGTCTGTGAGCGAGGGAGGGAGAAAAAGGAAAAGTACGAGCTGTCATCGAGCAGAAACGGGAGCTGGAAGCATGTAAATATAATAATAACCACTGCAGCCAAGAAGAGAGCCTGACGAGCCCAGCTGTAAGTAAGCTATTAAGACTCGACTGTACACCGTGTTCGTGTTTTCCTCTGAAACAATAAGTTCTGTTGGAGCAGCCTTTCAACTAAAGCTAGTTTTCGGCTATGAGCCCGACACGAACCCGACGTATTATTCAGTAGGGCTGCCACGATTAGTTGACTAGTCACGATTATGTCGACTATTAAAATCGTCAACAACTGATTTAATAGTCGACGTGTCGTTTGAAGCTTTGTAAGATCCCAAAAGACGCAGGAATAAGTAGTAGGATTTAAGAGTGTAATAACGGACTGAAACAGAAGATGGCAGCACTGCATGTACAAGGATGACAGCTGCCGTTAAACCCCGAAGAAGAAGAAGCTGTGTCCCAGAATTCATAGCGCAGTCCAGCTCAGTTGTCAACAATTTAATAAACTATCATCTTGTCTTTATTTTTAGTTAGCACAGACCTTAAACACTTAAAGCTGTAAGCTAATGATAGTTATATAAGAGCAGATGCTGCTGGTGCAATAAGCTGTATGTTTTACGTCCAATGGATGATGATCTGATTAGTCGACTAATCGCAAAAATAATCGGTGACTAGTCGACTATCAAAATAATCATTTGTGGCAGCCCTATTCAGAGGTCCCTTTACTACGGTTCGGAGCCATGGACCTGTTTTATATACACGCGGAATAGTTTTCTATACAAGATCGATGCAAAAACTGCAGCCTTACCTAATGTCCACCTACTGTTACTCATTTATATTAAGATTTAAACATCTAATTGGTGTTGGTATGGCAAGTAACCTTCAGTAATAGTAATAAATCGTTCAGCAATAGCGCATTCGTGTAGTTGTAAACAGCATGATAATATATGAAGTAATCCAAAGTATCCAGAATACGTTACTCTCATTGAGTAACGTTACAGAATACATTTTGGGGCATGTAATCTGTAATCTGTAGTGGAATACATTTTAAAAGTAACCTTCCCAACACTGTCTGTGTGTGGAGGCCCAATACTGCCAATAAATAAATGAAATATTGTCAAATGTGCCAATAATATAATTCATATTACTAACAGTGCTACAACTGAACATCAATAAATACAACATTTATATTTATTTTGTGTCTATTTTTTGTATTATTTTTAGTTTAACGTTTTCCACTGTGTTCTTTTCAGTGTTTATTTATTTGTTTCTTTTTAACCCTGACCTCTTATTTTCACATTAACAAAATCCAGTTGGTCGAGTTGAATGAATGAACTGCAGTACAGTCGTTATGAAAGGGAAATTATCTGTAATATTGCCAGTAAAGACCTGTGGCTATAAACATGTCAACATTAACACTTTAACATGGGAGTCTGTGAATGACTCGCTGTTAGGAGTCAGCCTCTAGTGAACATAAAAAATAATCTTTTTAAAAATAAACTGTTAAATAAATCTTATATTAAAATTGTTTATTTGTCAAATATCCAAACTGGAAACCCATGAAAAACATTGGAAATGTCATTTATGAAAGAAAAATGTAAATGCTTATTACAGTTTTGTGATTTTTTTTAATTAGTCTTTTTTCAGTTTACTTTCAGCTGGTTTCCATGGTGATCTTGATTGTTTCTATTTAGCTTTTATTGTTTAAAATCGTTCAGTTTTTTTCTGAGGTTTTATTTAAAGTGATGGAGTAAAAATTTAAGACATAAGACATCCCAGCCAAGTAAAACAAGTTTCATATGTAGTTTTAGTTTCTAGCTCAGTTAGCTGTGATAAAAATTCTGCACTGGTTTTGGTAGTTTTGGGGTCTTGTTTTGGTTTTTGAGCGGTTTCATTTAGATTTTGGAAATGGACAGACTCTGCTCTTGCAGAGGAAAACACACGAAGTAAAGCCCTGCGTCTGTGCCATCAAGTGGCGTCTTTGTGGAGTAAAACGAAAGCGATGCTCTCGGAGCTGTGTGTCTTTTTGTTTCCCTTGTTCCAGTAGAAAGTCCCTCACCGGCTCTGTGTCGGGGGAAATGTCACGGATGCTTGGCATTAAACCCGGGTCATATATGCCCACGGTGTCTGTGGGTGTTGGTAACCCGGCCATGGAAACAGATGTCGTCCTCTCTCATCTCTTTTCCTGTCGCTTATCCAATTCTCTTCTCTTCCTCTTGTGCCCAGTTCAGCAAATAATCTTGATCCTTTCTGTATTTTCTTTAGCCTCCTGTGACATGCTAAGCTAGCTCACCTCACTGGGCGGATGATCTTTTTTGCAGTTAAGTCAGGTTGTTTTTGCTTTGTAGACCTCAGGAGGCAAACGGCAACTGAAATGAGAGATTAACCAGCCTGTTGGGGGAAAAAGAAATCTCCTAATCGGCATTTTCTGGAATATCCGTTGCATAATCCTGAACCTCCGTCTGCAGATTATGCAATGGATTTGCATTTTTGATGCTCTGTGTTTGTGCACTGCTGCGGCTGCTGCTCTGAGGAATCGTTGCTCGGGGACTCTGCTGACTGTCCAGTCTGCACTTTGGATGTGAGCTCCTCTTTGTGTCTGCTTGCATGTTCGTCTCGCTGCCTTTTCGCTGCCTCAGCTTTGGACAGTCAGCAACATCCTTGCTCACCTTGCACAGTGTGGCCTCTGACTGTGTCACCCTCCCTCAGGATCAGAGCCTCATGCTGTCTGTGTGCAGCTGGATTTACATCTGCACTGTAAACCTGAATGCATAAAGTAATTACACAGAATATGTTGTGTAAACTTAATATTAAACAAGGGGGGGAAAGTATTTTGAGTTCCTGTGACATTTTCTCCCGTTGTGAGGAGTTTCTGATGAACACGCATTGATGGAATAATTTCATGGCACTCATTTCTGTTTCAACATGAACGTGTGTGTCTGATGTCATCAGGTCAGTGGGTGTGGTGATGTTTGCAGCAGCAAAGATTACAAATGTTGGTTAAAATATTCTGCATCACATGTTTGTTTAATTAGATTTATGAACGTTAAGATGTTCATATTGTGCTAATCGGTGACAACATGAGTGCAGCGGGTTGACCTGCAAACATTAAACTACCTTCAAGTTCTGCAGTTCAATTCAGTTTTATTTATATAGCACCAAATCACAACAACAGTTGCCCCAAGGGGCCCAACAATCATATGACCCCCTATGAGCAGCACTTTGGCAACGGTGGGAATGAAAAACTCCCTTTTAACAGGAAGAAACCTCCAGCAAAACCAGGCTCAGGGAGGGGCGGGGCCATCTGCTGTGATTGGTTGGGGTGAGGGAGGAAGACGGAGATTAATAATGAGTAATGGTTCAGTGCAGAAAGGTGTATAAACACATAGTGAGGGAAGAAGAAACACCCGGTGGGAACCCCCCAGCAGCCTGCACCTGTTGTAGCATAACAAGAGAAAAGCAACAAAGGTCCTGCAAATACTGCAAAAAAGATCAAACTCAATCATCAAAAGTTTAATAGCAGTTTTAATTAATTTATATGTGAACTGAGCCTTGTCAGCTTGACTCTGAGTTGAACTTTCTCGGGTTTACAGTGTGGCCCTTTCTCAATTCTCAAGTACGCGAGTACGTACTCGTGTTCTCGGTGAGTACGTACTCGCCGAGAACGCACGGGAGTACGGACTCGCCAAGAACGCGAGCACGGACTCGCGATTTGTACAATTGGAACACCAGCGTACTTGATGATGTCACAGGTCCGGAGGTTTTACTGCCGCCCCCTCTTAATTTAACTGTGAGTAATATGTTATGAAGCTTAACTTTAATCACAGCCAAACCGGTTTACTCAGGAACAAATAAAACACTGAAATAAACCAAACATTAACATTTAGAAGTGATCTAAGTGACTTATATATCATGTTTAACCTCAGTAGTGAAATCTCTATTAATAAAAATAGTGTACATATACATACGTGTACATACCTTAATAAACACAAGCAGGTGAGATGTTAGAACGCTTTTATTTTTATTTTAGTGGACACTCAATACAATAGACAACTACTGGGGTTTGTTTAACCTGAGTAGCGAAAAGGCCGCGGGGGGGTTGAAAACGATCTGCCGGGAGTCCGCTGTTCTCGTCGGCTGTAATACTCCTCGACCTCGCTGTCTGCTGTGGAGCTGGCGGGTCACAGACGTCTCCGAAAACGTCGGAGCTTGTTTGGAAATATATGATATCTTGATAAATCGAGCAGATATTTGAAGTTTACACAGCTACATTCTCACTTGAAAAGAACTTAAAAGTTTATTTTGTGACCCAGAAAGAGTAATATTTAAAAGTTTTTAGCCCCGCTCGTCCGCCATTGTTTGAGTTTTGGACGAAATGCATTCTGGGATATTTAGCTGTACCAAGTCCACACAAGTCACCACCGATGCATGCTCGATAAAACGGGCGGAGCGAGAACGCATCCGGGACTTTTTTGCGTTCTCGGCTTGATGCGTACTTCGAATTGGAGCGGTACTTGGTCTCTGACTGATGACGTATCACGACAACGCAAGTACGCATATTGAGAAAGGCCTTGTGGCTCTGCAGCCAGAGCGCTCTCTTCTATCTTCCTCCTGATCTGTGCTGTGGTTAGTTCCTGTTTTAATGTGTCTCTGCTGTCTGTATTCCAGGTCTCATGTCAAACCCTTCTATGTGTCTCTGCACGTCCTCTTCCTGGTGTCTCTTTACTGCCTTCCTGTTTCCTTTCTTTGCTTTTCATGGTAGAATCTGTATCAGGTAAAGTCAGCAGTACACAGACCTGAGTCAAAATGTTGTTGCACATTAATGCTCAGCTGGAAACTCGGTGGAACCTCTTTGTAGAAAGAAATGGCTATCGTTTGATTTGCAGATGCCCCCCCTGTGGGATTTCACAGGGGCATTAACTGATGACTGACTCTCATCAACCTCTATTGGTGGCGAGGATTAGCCGCGGCGCTGACAGCTGGTGCAGCTTACAGCAGCGTGCAATTAACGCAAACAATCAGATCGCATTTGTAACAGAGACGAGAGCCAATTACAGCAGATATGAATCTGAAGGGAAAAAATGTTTTCTTCTGTCCTCTGAGCGGTGTGTGTGCAGACGGCGTTTGCCTCAGGCCTGTTTGGTGTTCAGCAGGCTCGCCTCCCAGAAAACCGCCAAACCCCGAGCTCCCGCGCTTTAGAGCAAAATCATGATTCAACTGTTTCAGATGTTTATAATAACATATGAGAAGAAGGTGCCGAGACTCGAGCATGTGACGGCGAATGGTGGTAAACGAGTTCACCCAAACCACACTGTATATTTAAAGTGTAATAAACTGTTTATTAAAAATAGACACGGGCACCATTGTGGAGGTACGTAAGGACGACACGAGAGCTCGCCACGTTTTACTCCAACTTTAATCTCGGCTTCAACCAACCGAATTCACAGGGCGGCAAACACCTCCTACAACCCAAAAACATTAGCCCTTCCCTTCTCGCTGGGTGTGAGTGGAGCCCCCTAGTGGTCTGCCACACTATCATTTTTGGAGGGGATGCCAAAAGCGTGCATACTTGTTTGGATAAGAGGGTGGAGCTCTGAATTATGAGCATTCATAAATTATGAGTTTACAACACAAACTAATAAAATCAGCTCACAGCTAGGCGTTGAACCAGTTCAACAGATCTTCTGACGTCGTGACGAGTGAACCGGGCGTCAGGACTGACAGCTGCCGCTCTCTCTGAGCGCGCTCATCACGACGCGCTTTCTGCCCAAAATCAAATACAGCTTGTTTGAATGAGACACTCATGTAATCACTCATCCCTGCTCTCCAAGTCCTCTGCAATCATTGCCGTCTGGCTCGGGTTCGGCTGTTCTCGGGTCCATCTGGGGGGTTTGTGGTCTGCTTCAGTCTCTTCTTGTAATGCGACAGCTGTCGGCTCAGTAGTGTTTGGGTTTATATTTGTGAAGCCTTAAATTGTGTTTTTAACTCTCTCTTCTCCCCCTTCCTCCCCTTTTTTCCTCTCTGCAGTGCATCATACAGCATTTACCCCTCTCCCCTCCTGCTTCCCCGTCTCCCGTGCTTTTCCTGTAGAAATGGCTGTTAACGACTGATACCTGTGCTAACCTTCTCTTTCTGCCCTCTTTCATGTCTCCCCTTCCACGTCCCTCCGTGTGGTGGCTTTTCGATTGCGTGTTTCTTTTAAACGTCCCAGGAAGTAAAGAAACAGAGCGGCGTTTTTGCGGCTGCTGTTTAATGATTTTTCTGATCAGCGTTGTGTGCTGTGTTTCTGTCCTCTCCCTCATTCCCCTCCCCACCATCTTACGATTCAAATCAAACGCTTCCCAGAGGTGAGAGTTGAGAATAGCACAAGATCATTGGTTGAGAGCGATGCTGAGGCCGCAGTGGAAACTGCAAGGTGCAGTGTGAGACAGAAACATTTGGAGTTGCAGGTGTGTAACTCCTGGCCGATGAGAAGTATGTGTCATGATGATGATGGCATATATAGACTCACGCTTCTATATATGGATTTAGCTCAGTTAGCAGTGGCCAGAATGCAAGACAATGGTGTCGCTCACTGCAACCTCTTTATTTCCCCCCAGGTTCAGTTAAAAACACCAGAAGTGAAAATGACGCCAAACAGAGAACCCAAACTTACCAAATCTAATCCATCTATGAGCTGAAACAATGAGGGGAAATAAAAAATTGCAAGAAAAAACTTGCATGTAATGAGCATTGGGACCAAGCACGTAAAAGTCAAGCAGCGAGCATTGTTTTCTCGAGTACAGTTTAGACAGTTTGCCTGCAAGTACTGAGAGAAAACACCAGCCTTTCCCTCGAGTCACGGGCACACGACAGAGAGGAAGACGGCCACTCACGGCACTTACCTCTGACCCCGTGACCCGCAAACAGGCCGAGAGACAGAGACTAACTGCGTCTCCCTCACCCTGCAGCTCCGCTGTGCCACGGGGCCTGCGTGGAAGTGGACTCGGACACAGAGGCTGTTGTCAACGACGGCTTCAAGCTGGGCTGCATCTACTGTAAGATGAGAGGCGAGGTGGATGCCACGGCCAAAGTCCAATGGTCCTTCAAGGGCTCAGGCGACAGCAACTTCTCAGACGTAAGATTTTAGCACAGAATATGCATGTCATTCACGGTTTCTGAAGCCTCAGTTTTTGGTTGGTGTTTGGTTAACAAGCTGCATCCATAAACTGTGGAGGTGAAATGTGTGGCATGTACATACTGCCTATTCGGTGCTTTCACTTCCTGGATGCTGCGTTAGCACATTTAGGCCCACAGCAGTCGTATTATTTATCAGATGGTTGGATGAGCT
Organism: Neolamprologus brichardi; assembly: GCF_056152115.1. Classification (NCBI taxonomy): domain Eukaryota; kingdom Metazoa; phylum Chordata; class Actinopteri; order Cichliformes; family Cichlidae; genus Neolamprologus; species Neolamprologus brichardi. The sequence goes on along the minus strand of NC_142114.1, from coordinate 30,147,075 downwards.
GTAGATGCTCTTCAAGCAGGGACCAAATCCTGTCAGTTATGCTTGCATATCCCTAAAATAGCAGAGGTGAAATTTATTTAGCCAGAAATATAGTAAAATGTTCTGAAGCTAGATGTTGGATGTCTCAACACATCATCACAGCAGCCTCTTCTCTTCTGGGAAAAGGATGCCAATGCATTTATCATGAGGCAGAGCAGAGAGATGCGTTTTCCATGACAGGTTTTCAGCACCGACTGGAAAATATCTTCTACTTACTTAATGAGACACAACCAGGCACAGCAAAAGGCCATTACGCCTCATGCATACAGCAGGGAAGATCCCATTAGCCTTGAGCTGCCTTTTAGTTTCAGCATCCATTAATTCACCAGCAAGTGCAGATATGAGATGTAGGCTGCAGCTCAGTCAATATCGGGAAGAGATGTGGAGACCAGATGTCTGTTTCTTTAAACATGCATGAGTCACTGATCAATGGCTCTGAGATTCACAGAGAGTTGGGGGATGGCTGCGTTCACAGCGTTGGAAGATGGTGTGAACGCAGGAGGATGATGTATTCATCAAACAGCCTGTGACTAAGAGCCACCTCGTCAGGCCAGGACTCTGCAGTCTGTTTACACCTACAGGCCTGTGGACACTCTTTCAATGATGAGGATGTAACATCCTGGACAGGGAGGAACGCTGGTTTGAGGGCGGAGCCAAGGAGGCCATTTACGTGAAAAGGGAAAGACCATCTCTGAATCGAGGAGGGGGCCTAAGGGTACATCTGTCACCATCTTACATGCTGTGATTGCAGCCATTCCCCAACTCTCTGTGAATGGGACTCATGGTTATTGATCAGTGGTCATGACAATTTGCATATTAAAGGAACTGACCTCCCAGCCCATTGTTCATTCAGTGGTGCTAGCTTCAATCATTGTGCAAATGTACTTTTTATAAGATTGGAAACCTGCAGTCAGACTGAAGAACTCACCTGGATGTCCAGATGAACAGAATCCACTTTCTGGGACTTCCTTACCTGGATGATTGAACATGCATCAAGACATATGAAAGATTGGACTGAGATCATCTGCAGAGGTTTATTTGAAGAGTTTCAGTCAGGTTTCAGAGTTCATCACAGCACAGAAACAGCTTTGGTGAAGGTTACAAATGATCTTCTTCTGGCCTCTGACAGTGGACTCATCTCTGTGCTTGTCCTGCTAGACCTCAGTGAGCGTTCGAGCGTTATGGAGTTCCACAGGGTTCAGTGCTAGAACCAATTCTGTTTACATTATACATGCTTCCCTTAGGCAGCATCATTAGAAGACATTTACACTGCTATGCAGATGACACCCAGGTTGCACCTGTGTAGTTTATGGATGCAGTTTTCTCATCAGGCTTGTGTTGGGCGATGGACAGAGCAGCACTCTACACTCTCCTTTCAAATATAGCTCCAAAAACCAAAACCTTTAAAATGCAGAGAGTCTTCTGTGTGATGAAATGATTAGAGTGATTTCATGTGAAGCCTGTAATCCAATCCAAGAACAGGTAGAGAAACACACCAGAAGTGTAAAATGATGTCTTTCCCTCCCTCCGCCTCCTCTTCCAGCTGTACATTTATAAAGATGAACCCGGCGAGATCATTGACCCACGTTTCTACAAGCGTCTGGACTGGAACGGCAGCAAACATACCAGGGACCTGCAGGATGGCTCCATCTACATCCTCAACGTGACCTACAATGACACTGGAACCTACAAATGCAAATTTAGCCGGACCCTCAGATACAGCAACTATGCCTACGAAAAGACCAAAGAGAAGAACATCACCATTAATGTGGTTGCACGGCGTAAGCACTGAACTCAAAACTGACTCGTACTTCCATTTCTGGTTTCCTAATTTTTACATGAGTTCTGAGATGGGCCTCATTTCTCACACTAACCAGAGTTACTGAACTGGACATGCTGGCTGTGTTAAATGCCATTATCTGGCAGATACGATCACTTGGCGTGTAGTAAAGTAGTCAGTACAACTCTGTTGGTGCATCTTTTTAAGCAAGCTAGTATTTAACAGATTATTCATCACTTTCCTCCTCTGGGAGAGAGCACCACACCCTTCCAAAACAGCAGCCCTGGATGTTGAAAAAGGGCGAGCAACACCCTGTCTCAGTGATGTCACCACTCAGTTCACCACCAAAGGACACCTTGTGTGTAAATGAGCCACGTCAGCGGCTTTGAACGTGACGCTGGTTTAAAATACGTTGCAGCATCACATCACAAAGCAACAGTTTCCTTAAAGTGATTCATATTGTAGGTAAAGACCTGCAACCATACAGAGGAAACAGTTATTGTTTGTGCTACCAAATCATGGTAAATAGCCTGTATTTGTAAAGCGCTTTACTAGTCCCTAAGGACCCCAAAGCGCTTTACACATCCAGTCATCCACCCATTCACACACTGGTGATGGCAGCTACATTGTAGCCACAGCTGCCCTGGGGCGCACTGACAGAGGCGAGGCTGCCAGACACTGGCGCCACCGGGCCCTCTGACCACCACCAGTAGGCAACGGGTGAAGTGTCTTGCCCAAGGACACAACGACCGAGACTGTCCAAGCCGGGGCTCGAACCGGCAACCTTCTGATTACAAGGCAAACTCCCAACTCTTGAGCCACGATCGCCTCTGCAATCAATTAGATTCTATTTCTTACTGATTTATTTATCACTCAAAATGCATCATGTAATCTAATTTAAAAAACTGATATTGATGATGTAGAAGATGATGATGCACTTGGCTCTACAGGTTAAGCGCATCCTTTATAAATTCCCTTCCTAACAAAGATGAGAGACATGAGCTCTCCAGGGTCCTGATTCGGCCTGGAGGTCTCCTCTCAGTAATGAGGTCAGTCTATGCTTAAGTAAAAGATTACGAGTTAAACACTCATTTTCAGACACTTTTTTTCTTCTCTTGGATCTTTATGATGTCATAGAGGGTCAGGTGGAGTTAAAACAGCTCGTTTCAGATCGAATCAAGACAATTGAAGATTTTGAACTATGTGAAGTTCAGGAAATGATGATTTTAAATCCAGGAGTTGTATCTTTGTAAAACTCGTATTGCATAAACATCCAAATTAACCCTGTGCGTGTCTCTAGTTACCCGGGGAATGGCGTCCATCTTGTCTGAGGTGATGATGTACGTCTCCATCATCGGGCTGCAGTTCTGGCTCTTGGTCGAGATGATTTACTGCTACAGGAAGATCTCGGCAGCAGGAGAGGAAGCTCTGAGAGAGAGCGCGTGAGTACCGCCTAAAGCACACGAGCAGTAGCAGGACGTTGTTTCCAGATCCCGCCGGGCCGTCCAAATGTCCCGACTTCCCACCTTCCGACCTCGTGTTTCCATCCTACTGTTTCAATCTGCTGTTTTCAACATGACATTTTCCTTTTCCTCTCACTGAGCTGACATCTTCTGATTCTTGTTTCTCTCCTTTTTCCTTCTCGCTTTCTTCCAGGGAGGAGTATTTAGCTATAGCATCGGAAAGTAAAGATAATTGTGCAGGTGCACAAGTGGCAGAATAGCACGGGTAGGTCTCGATCACCGTGAAATTCCATATTTAGTTTCTTTTGTTTGCTTTTTCATTTTACGAAGATGCAAAAAGGGCGGGTTAGGAGGTCATGCAGTAATCAGATTACATCCAAAAATCACGCAGACACATAAGAACACATGTGTAAGTAGTTTTCATGTCAACATAATAGGGCTGCCACAAACGATTATTTTGATAGTCGACTAATCAGATCATCATCCATTGGACGTAAAACGTACAGCTTATTGCACCAGCAGCATCTGCTCTTATATAACTATCATTAGCTTACAGCTTGAAGTGTTTAAGGTATGTGCTAACTAAAAATAAAGACAAGATGATAGTTTATTAAATTTTAATGAAATTTGCAGATTGTTTCTGTGAAGTTTAATAAACTCCTTGCTATCTAAAATATAACAGGACACCGGAGTAAATTCTTGAGCATCTCACACTTCTGATAATCAGCTGTCTGCTTGACGTTTATTCAGCTGTGTAAAAACTATAACTTTAATCTCAGCCAAACCGATTTACTCAGGAACAAATAAAATACTGAAAAAGCCAAACAATAACATTTTTAAGTTATCTAAGTGACTTATATATCATGTTTAACCTGAGTAGCGAAAGACGGCGGTGGGTTTGAAAACGATTAGCCGGGAGTCCGGTGTTCTCACGGCTCTAGTTAGCCTAGCCCCCGGCTAGCTATCGAGCTAGTGGGTAACAGACGTCTCCGAAAACGTCGGAGCGCTTTTGAAAATATGTGGTGTCTTGATAAACTGAGCAGATATTTGAGGTTTACACAGCTACATTCTCGCCTGAAAATATGCTAAACGTTTATTTTGTGACCCAGAAAGAATAATAAGAGTAATATTAAACTAACTAGCTGCCGCCATTGTTGGAAACTGAACTGGGCTGCGCTATGAATTCTGGGACACAGCTTCTTCTTCTTCGGGGTTTAACGGCAGCTGGCATCCTTGTACATGCAGTGCTGCCATCTTCTGTTTCAGTCCGTTATTACACTCTTAAATCCTACTACTTATTCCTGCGTCTTTTGTGATCTTACAAAGCTTCAAACGACGTGTCGACTATTAAATCAGTCGTCGACGATTTTGATAGTCGACGTAATCGTGACTAGTCGACTTATCGTGGCAGCCCTACAACATACAAGTCATACATTTGCAGCAAAGCTCACTGTGGGTCAGGTCTTGCTTTACTTTTCTCATCATTTTACTGAATTCTGATTTTACTTTTACATAAATTAATAATGAAACTGAAAAATTCCAGTAATTATGTGTTTTGAATCAGTCTGGTGACCCCAGGCTTCATCTTACAAGCGCCTCTCGTTAGATAGCTACACTCAGGCGGGAGATCTTCAAAATAACATCTCGAGGAACATTTAGAGAGCATTACATGACATTAATACTTTCAGATTTTATGCTGTAAGAACACCTGATCCTGTGCTCACAGCACAGCTCTGTCCAGAAAACCAGCACTGGCAGGTCCACCACTGCTGTGGGCCTGCGGTGTGCTCAGAGATGGAAGCAGGTTCACACTGAGCATGTGCAACAGACACGAAAGAGTCTGCAGACGCCATGGTGACTCTTCTGCTGTCGACACCTGTCACGACCTGGGTGTGTCAGCGATGGTCAGGGAGGACCGCACAGACCTCCACCTGTTAGCCGACAGCACCCTGAATGCTGTTAGGTACCACCATCAGCTGGTGAAGTGGGCGGTGCATAACTCCTGCAGGACAGTCTTCACTGGCCAGCTTCATGTAGTCATGCAAGCAGATTATTGATGATTGGCGTTGTCACCGGCCAACCCTCAGATTTCCCAGACCTGAATCCAGCAGAGGAGCTGTGGAGTTTACATATCAGACCCACAGACCTGATCAGGAGCAGTCAGGAGTGCTGCACACCTCTGAGCCACATCACATTGATGAATTATGTGGGCTTTTTATGGCCCCTGGACCTCATGTTTGAAACCCGTGCTTTAAATTTCGTTTATCAGATGTAAACTGAGCTCACTGCCTCACATCACTCGCTGTCAGCGACTTACAGTTTTCTTTGTTTTTTTTAAATCTTCAGTTCGGGGAAACGTTCAAGGCGGCTTCTTTGAGGAGTTGCTCGTCCTCTTGTGTGCCCTCTCCTCCTCTCACCATCCTCTCCACAAGCTGGAAACATGGAACCACAGCGAGGAGAAAGATCTTCATGGAAAGTTTTTTTTTTTCTAAAGTGACTTTCTGCAGCAGGATGAAGGACGAACGTTCAGAGGGAACGCACAGATGCATCAGGTCTTTGTTAAGCTGGACAGAGGGAGGGAGTCATGCTGTATATAGGTGTATACGTCTGCACAGAACACATGTAGGGTCTATTATACGCTATGTATTCACTAACTGCATGATTACAAGCTTATCAAGAAATACTTCATCACTCTCCATGCGTGAGCGTTAAAATCACTGGTTTCCTCTGCAGGTTCACTAAACTGTGGAGCCACATAAAAACTGTTTATCATCCTTATCTTTATAACCATGATAATCAGTTTATACCACAAAATAATGTCAAATACAAATATAAGTGCTGGTCTATCTTACGTGCAGCTCACTGTTCATCAGCCGGATAAAGAGTCCAAACACCTTTTTAACCTGCAGCACATGAAACACGACAGCTTCACCTTTACACGCAGCAGGAAGGTGCAAATGTTACCTCACTGTTAGCTTACAGTGGACATATTCTGCTTTTCCTTTTTCTCAGTCATATATACATTCCTACGATGCCATTCAAACCCTGAACTTTCAGCCCCAGATGAAGCTGTCATCCTCCTCCTCAGAGGCCAAATCCTGTTTTTGTGTCAGGCTGTAAAAATGTTTATTTCTGCTGTAAAGTTTACTGTAGAGTCTACGACTCACTGCTGGAGGCACGCCCTGGTGGACGTTAGGGGAACTGCAGCTTCTGCAGCTGTTTGCCGTGTGCTGTGGTGATGCTAGTTACTGCTGCAGACTTTTTGTTTGCACTGGTGAACAAAAGGCATGCAAAGCTATTCCATTTCAGACCAGCAATATAAACGGAGCAGGAATGAGCAGAATAGGTCTACAGCAGCTAGTTTTTAAGGTTTAATATTAGATCCTGTTTTATCTCATGTACGTCACAGGCCAGGTTAAAAAAGCCTGACAGGCCTTTTCAGCAGATCACCGCCTGTTTAAACTGGCTGTTTGACACGAGGAGGCTCGCTCCTCATTTAAACTTGCCCTTCAAAGCTGTTTACAAGCCTCAGTGCTGAAAAAAAACAGTGACTTCCTGTCACAGATCAGAAGTTGATGCCCCTGAGAAAGTGTAACCCTCAGCAGCTGAAAGTTTCCCACTGATGTTTAACTCCACACCAATGTCTTAGTGTCTTTGTAGAAAACTTAAGGACTCAAACTATTATAAAACTGCCGTGGGCAAATGCACCACAAACCGTGCCCAGTGTGCCTCCCGGAGAGAAGCCAGTGGAAACACAAAAGGGAAAAATGTGAAACATGTTTTTCTTAAAAGCTTTTAAGAAAAACATGTTTCCAGAAAGCCACTAGATGGCAGCTCAACACTGCCAGTCTGCATGTTTACTGCTCGTCTATTGTACAAAAGTACGTTTCATACTTTGAGAAGAACGAGACACACGTACCTGCATGCTGCGTGTTGGAATAATGCAAAGGCGGAAATGTGATGTTTTCTTTTCAGAACAAACACCAAAAGTTTGAGATGCTAAAAAAAGAACAAATGAGCGTCCGTGCCCTCCTTTGTAAGCGATGAATACATTTTCCTGCACAAATGAAGGAACCGGCGAAACGAGAAGAAGCCCTCCCCGCTGCACTGCTCGTGCTTCAGCAAATCAGAATCTGCAGTTTTAGGTGTGGAAATGTTGCTTACTGGAAACAAACTGAAATAAATCAAACTTCTGACACAATAAGCTGTTTGAGGCCTTTACATGTGTGTCGGGTTAATGTGCAGGGATGTCTGTGAATGAAGTTAAACTGAGCTGCAAACACAAATTAGTTTTTAAAGTGAATTCTGTACAGTGTTGGGGAGTAACGGAATACATGTACCGCCGTTACGTATTTAAAATACAAAACATGAGTAACTGTATTCCGTTACAGTTACCGTTTAAAAAGGTGGTATTTAGAATACAGTTACTTTGTTGAAATAAATGGATTACACGGCGGTACTTCCCTGTTTCATATTGTGGCGGGTCAGGACTGTTTGGGTTTTGTTTGACAGCTACGTTCTGTTGTTCCAGGCGGCAGCGTTACGGTTGCCATGGTTACAGGGTGACGCTCTCGCTCTGCGTGTTTCCTGGGTGAGAGAGCGCCTGTTGTTGTTGTTATGCTAAGCTAACAGGCAGAATGCTACAGGTATAGCTCTAAAGAATGTAGCATCATGGGCAGTGTAGTCCGTGCTGCAGGGAGAATGGACTGCCATACCCGTTATGTGTCTGTGAGCGAGGGAGGGAGAAAAAGGAAAAGTACGAGCTGTCATCGAGCAGAAACGGGAGCTGGAAGCATGTAAATATAATAAAAACCACTGCAGCCAAGAAGAGAGCCTGACGAGCCCAGCTGTAAGTAAGCTATTAAGACTCGACTGTACACCGTGTTCGTGTTTTCCTCTGAAACAATAAGTTCTGTTGGAGCAGCCTTTCAACGCCTCTCTCTGTCTCTGCTAGCAAAGTTGACCCAGACAACAAAGTAAAGCTAGTTTTCGGCTACGAGACACAGAACCCACCGTATTAGCCAGAGGTCCCTTTACTACGGTTCGGAGCCGCGGACCTTCAGTAACAGTAATAAATCACAGCAATAGTACATTCATGTAGTTGTAAACAGCATGATAATATATTAAGTAATCCAAAGTATTCAGAATACGTTACTCTCATTGAGTAACGTAACGGAATACGTTACAGAATACATTTTGGGGCATGTATTCTGTAATCTGTAATGGAATACATTTTAAAAGTAACCTTCCCAACACTGATTCTGTATCATGTTATAGATTCTGTTCCTGGCTGGTCACATGTTAGGAATGTTAGTTCTTCATGTTATAGGTTTGTGAGTCAAATTGTTTAAGACCGTTTTTTTCCAGTCTGATGTCACCTCACAGAGGAGCTGAAAGGTTTTCTAAGAACAAAGTTGAGTTTACTACGAGGAGAGCGTGCAGAGCTCAGCGTAACAGTGACTTTATGAACTTTGGTCTTCAACAAGTGAAATGTTCTGTTGGGCTAAGATCAGGTGACGGACTTGGCCATTCAAGAATATTCCACGTCTTTGCTTTAATAAACTGAGTTGCTTTGCTGGTTTGGGTCGTTCTCCATCTTTATTATGAAATGAGGCCCAATCAGTTTGACTTTATTTAGCTGGATGTGAGCAGATAGTCTGTCTCTGAACACCTCAGAGGTTATTCAGCTGCTTCTGTCCTGAGCAGTGTTGGTCAAGTTACTTAAAAAAAGTAATCAGTAACTAATTACCGATTACTTCCCCCAAAAAGTAATCCCGTTACTTTACTGATTACTTATTTTCAAAAGTAATTAATTACTTAGTTACTTAGTTACTTTTTAAAAACACGATTTACAACCTGAATAGGTGATAAAGTGATAGATCTTTCAGCCCAATTCTACTTTTTCTACATAATCATCATACAAAATGTAATCAAATGGAAAAGTCTCTTTTTAAAACTTGTTTTATTAGTTTTAATCTTTTAACTTTATGCATCAAGCAAACATTTAATTATCTGCAACATTCTCTGACTGGAAGAAATTTGTTTAATATTTAAACCTATTTTCTGCACATTCCAGCACATAAAATAAAATATTTTGTGTGTTTACACTCAGTCTTACAAATAGATGCAAGTAAAACACAGCAGAAAATAAATAAAGTCAAAGACTAGCGGTCCTGTTGCTCTATTTTCACCTGTAAAGCAGGAGTGGGGTAGGCGGAGGTTTACCCTGGTGCAGGTGTGCAGCGGTCAGTGGAAGAATCCACGAGTTTCTCTGTGAGTTTCCCATTACGTCGTAGCTACTCGGTGCTTGCTCGGAAGTTTAGGGGTTTTTTTTTTTCGGTGTAAAAAGAAGTTTTCTTCCCACGCACAACAGACACTAATGTTTTTGTCACTTTTTATGGAATCAAACTCAAAGTAAGGTCAGTACTTCCACGCTTTAAACGCTGCACGCTCATACTCTCTCTGCACTCGATATATGATCCATTGTTGATCTGCACACAGCTGTTGTCACGAACGTCGCACTCGCTTACGTCACTGTCATGAGACATTCTCGCAAAAATCACGGTTTTAGTAACACAGTAACGCAGCGTTCCTACGGGAAAGTAACGGTAATCTAATTACTGTTTTTGCAATAGTAATCCCTTACTTTACTCGTTACTTGAAAAAAGTAATCGGATTACAGTAACGCGTTACTGCCCATCTCTGGTCCTGAGTCACACCATTAAAAAACACTCGTGTCTCAGCGCCATCACACAGCCTCTGCCGTGTTTTACAGATGTGATGTGCTCTGGATCATGAGCGGTTCCACGTTTTCTCTTGACTTTTTTCTTGATCTTGGTTTCAGCCGTCCAAAGAATCTTTTTTAGCCTTTCTATTCTTGAGGCTTATGAGTGACTTGCACTCTGCAGTGAACCCTCTGTATTTACTTTCATGCAGTCTTCTCTCTATGGTAGACTTGGATATCGAGTGTTGTTCACTTGGTCGGCTGTTTTGAAGGGGTTTTTCTTCACCATGGAAATTATTCTGTGATCATCCACCACTGCTGTCTTCTGTGGACATCCAGGACTTTTTGCGTTGCTGAGTTCGGTGCTTTCTTTCGGTCTCATGGTGTACCAAACTGAGACTTTGCTAATCCTAATATTGGAGCGATTTCTCTAATGGGTTTTTTCTGCTTTGGCAGGTTAAAGGTGGCTCGTTTCACCTGCATGGAGAGCTCCTTGGACTTCATGTTGTCTGTTCGCAGCTGAGACCTTTTATTTCATAGACACATGAAGCACTTTTTGTAGTTTTATTTATTAGCTACACCTTGCTAGCACCAGGTCTGAGCCCCTTTCAATTCTTCACATCGCAGATTCAGAAAGTTGCAGGAAACACCTGAGATTTTGGACCATGTTCATGTGATAACATCACACAGCTGCTGCACTCGGTCCTGTTCCAACTTTCCCAAAGGTGCTGAGATGATCTGAGCTTTCTGAGCATGCCAGGAGAAGCCAATAAGAAGATGGCACGCTGAGGTCATAAAGGGACACGCATGGTCAGCAATCCCGAGAGAGGGAACTGCATCAGGGCACCCCAGCTTTAGTCTTGATAAGTTTTCTGTTGTTCTTTTAATTTTTGCGCCCACCCCCACCACCACTGTAAATAAAGCGGTTAAGTGAAAGTCACACAGACTAACTGCACCTTCTAGTGGTGCAAAGAGGCATTACAGTAGAGCAGAGCCTGGTTTATCCTCACTGTTGTTTCAACAGCAGAGGAGCTCAGATATTCCCGGGATGGGATGACATGGTGGGGGGAAAGATGAGACCCTTTGGAGACTCTGCTTCCTGTTTCAACATGTCCTACCTGCACTGACGGAGGTTTTCCTCGGTTGGAGAAGACTGCAGGAACTTTATTTGTGAACCAAAATGGATTAAGCCAAAGGAGACAAACACAGACTCAAAGAAAAGTGAGGCGTTGTTGCGTGTTTAGAGCTTTTCATTTCTCTCCAATGGCATGGTGTACAATCACATCTTTACAGTACATTCCCATCTCTGCTCCTCATCCCTCTCTCCCTCCTTTAATAAATATTACATCCTTTTGTTACCCACGCACGGCCGTGCACAGCAGGGCCCGCGTGCTTCAGCAGACGCCGTTTTCCAAAACGAAATGGAGAGAGAAAGAGAACGAGAGCGTGAGGAAGAGCAGGAAAGAAAACCAGAGAGGAAGCTCTCGGGTGGGTGAAATGTTTTCAGGTCCAGTGAGCGGGGAGGACGAATAACGACAAAAATCAAAGACGGAAGATGAAAACTGAATAAAAAGAAAATGAATCGTACAAACACACACACAGAAAAACAATACTGCCAGAAAAATTCCCTTTTTTTCTTCTCCGGGAGCCTCACAGGTCTGCTTGGTCCTCGCAGGAGTCGCTGCGTCACGGATCAGACCTGAGAGTTTCCACCTGAACCCGACATGAAAGAGAAATCTTCAAAAACAAACTAACACGAACGCCGTCTCTCACCTCCAAATGTCCTCTGCTGCACACACACTCACACACGGTTCATTATTACCATTATATATATATATATATATGTATCTCTATGTACTACTCAGCTTGAAACATTCAGAACATGAATCACTATTATTGCTGGGGCCAGTGATCGTTCTTGTGGAGCCCCTCTTGGCCCACACAAAACAGCAAATCAGAGCAGGAAACAGGCATCACATGACTTCTTCAGAGCAGGACGAGACAGTCAGCGGCAACAATAAATACTGTCATGGTCCAGGAAACAGTCGGACGCAATGAGTTTGAAAAAGACGTGAAACCCTGACGGAGCCGGGAGAAGTGGGAGCGCGTTCCTCGTCCTCTCTTTTTTCTCGTCCGCTGAGAGTCGATCGACGTTCCCGCTTTCCCGAATCGTGAACCTCTGAAATGTTGCAGGTCAGAAGAGGAAGTTCGGTCTGTGATAGTTGAGGTCTGAATTAAAGGAGATTGCAGCTGACCAGATGGTCTGAACGGGCCCACCTGTGGCCTCGTCGCACACTCACACACACGCACACACACACACTCACACACACGCACACACACACACACGCACACACACGCACGCACGGTCAACTTGCAGCTGCAGGGAAATTATTGCTGTGGTCCTGAAAGCTTCCAGTCTGAGTTCACTCGAGGTGAACGTCGCTGTTTCAAGTCAGTCGGGCGAGAAGAGTTCTGAGCGGCGTCCTCTCTCACCGGGGTTCAAACAGGAAACGATCCGAATCTCTGCGGGTTCGGAGGTTGGGAGGGGGGCAGTCGGAGCAGGCGAGGTTCAGGCCTCGGTCAGGGACTCCGCGTCAGCAGGGGGGTCCTGCTTGACCTCTGGGACCACGATGCCCTGGTGGAGCTTCTCTAAAGACTGCTTCATCTGCAGACAGAGAGACGCACACGCTGGGTTATAATCTGTGAGCTGAAGCCAGCCGCCAACGCAAACTGAAGCGGGACGCCAACCTGGTCGAGCAGCGAGACGGAGGACTGCAGGATCTGCTGCCACTTGCTGAGCTGAGCCTGATGAAACTGCCTCTGCAGCTGCAGGACCTGAGCCCACTCCCCAGCTGTCTGAGGCAAAGGACTGAGGGGTGAGGAGGAGGAAGGAGAAGCAAGAGGAAGAAGAAGAGCTCTTTAACCCAGAGTCAACAGCACAAAGTGAATCACATTTAATACGAGTGTGATTTAGTAACGCTGACCACCTTTTATGTTTTTGTCTAAGAAACAAACGGAGCAATAAATTAGACAAAAAAGCAAAAGTAATACAAATGAAAACTCATAAACACAGACTTGTCAGAAGGTTCAATACACATGTGCGTTAGTGTGTGAGCAGGAACTCAAACTTTTAGTTTGAAAGTGCACTTCCTGTCCTGCGTGCCGTCCAAAGCACCGAAACATGTTTGAAACCTCAGCAGGTTATTAAAAACATCCACAAACCCGTCCGTGAGCGGTTTCATGGAGGAACTATTTTCTTCCAACCAAACCGAGCGTGTCACAGCGTGCAGGAGGCGGCCGCACAAACCCGAGGATTAAACCTTTCGCTCCTCACGGGATGGAAACAGTGACGTCCACCTGCAACGTTAGCTCGCTTCACACTTCTGTAACTGGCGGATGTAGACGGTAGAAAGAAAATAGTCCCTGCGTCACAGAGAATAAGACAAGACGGGACTTCCTTCCTGCTGAAAGCCAGGTTTTTATTTTTTTTGCCGTTTGGTAGATTTTTTTTATTATTTAAATGATCCTCGTCTTATTTTTACTGATTTAACCCCTTTAAAACTTCTTGTTCTGATGTGTTGCTATGCAGTGACAGAGCTGTGGTCCCCCACAGGAGCAACTCACACCAAACACCAATTGTCCTTCCCAGAGGAACGTGTGTGTGTGTGTGTGTGTGTGTGTGTGTGTGTGTGTGTGTGTGTGTGTGTGTGTGTGTGTTTAAGGAAAACAGGGCGGTGTCTTTTACCTGTCAGCAACAGAGTAGGAGTGCCACGTCTCCAGTGTATGTGCGGCTCTTTCCAGAGCGTACAGCTTGTAGAACAGCAGCATGTTGAGCGCCACCAGCACCACCAGGCTGACGGGGACAGACAGAGAGCGCACAGAGGTCAGAGTCACTCGGCGCCAACCGCAATCTGAAAATGTTTCACACTGAACCACACGGACAGCAGGGAGGTCGAAAAACCAAAGAACAAAAGAACACAAATATTTGTGGGTTTGTTCGAGTCTGAGCTGTTACAGGAAGAATCCACCGTCAGCTAACACACACAGTTTTTTAATTTTAAAGCTTTTTTAAATTTTTGTTCAATTTTCCGTCTTACTGGAAACCTTTAACTAGAATTCATCCCAGCAACGATACAAACGACACAGACGGTGGCCTTTAAGCTGGTCTCACTGCAGCACGTGTACATGTGTGTCAAACATGCTGAGGACGTATGACCAGCAGGTTCAGATTAAAAACTTCTGAAACAATTATTTGATTGATTGTAATTTTGTAACTTTGTTGCACCGACCTCAGTTTAAAACTTCTTATTTTACAAATAAATCAGACTTGAGGGCGACGGCTTCGTCTCTATCCAATCAAGGCTAAAAGGCCCCAAAATGATCTAATATAATGTGGTGTCACATTTCTTCAGACAGATTTCATCTTTTTTTTTTATATGACTTAAAATCTGGTTATGAATCCTCGTTTAAATAATCCTCCTCTTTGGGGACAGATAATCGTACGTTTATGAGAGCAGCTTAAAATAATCAGCAGCTGTGCTTTTAGACCGAAGAGAAATGAACCTCGTTTATCACATTTCATTTGAATTTGCTTCACGTTTAGCCTGAACGGTGGATTTTTCCTGTACGTTTGTGCTCAGAGGTCATATTTAAACAGCCAGTGGTGTAACGTTTAAAGCCTCTCATACGAACCTGATACAGATCCTACGCACAAGAAGTAATGCAGAAAGGAGGGAAAAAGAGAGATGGCGAGAAAGGCATCGTGAGGCCGTTAGTAAGCAGAAGGATCGATTTCCAAAGTGTCTGAATGAGCAACGTTCAGCAGCGCACTGAGCAGCAGCGAGCTAGTTTAACCAGAGACATACAATCAAAGCAGGGGTGTGATCAGCTCACAGTATAGGAAGCGCACGTCGTGCACCGGTCCTGACGCCGCCGTGCAACGGTACAACTCTGTCTCCGCTGCCGCTGATTAAATAAGACCACACATGCTGGACAGACAGAGCGACGCTCACCCACAGATCCACCCACACGCTCGACTCCACAAACACTTACATGAAGCTGACGATGAGGAGGATGGTGGATATGCTGTTGTGCCCGCCGCCACGCGATCGCTCCCCCAGCTTCATAAACTGAGAGCCTAAAGGACACAACAGTGAACACTTTGTTACTGAATCAATTACAAATCAATGAGGTTGTAAAACCAAACACAACCACCAGAGGGCGCTACTGCACAGAGGCAGGATTCGCCGGTTGCGTCTGTATCCGGGCGGACTCACCGGCTTCTCTCGCGTCCCTCTCCTCTCCCACTCCTCTGTCCCCTCGGTCTCCAGCACCCGCTCCTCCTCCTTCCCTCTCTCGCTCCCTCTCGCCCTGCCGCCGCGAGCACGCGCGTTTCCTGCGGCGCAAGCCCGGCGGGGTCTTGGCGGCGTCGGTTCCCACCGCTTCGCCTGTGGTCACCACGGTAACCTCAGTCTGCAGGAGTGTCTCCAGCTTGCACACCTCGCTCTCTGCGTGAGATTTAAAAGAAGAGATTTAAAACCCAGACTGGAAGGAAAATACCTCCATGAGGTGTCACAACACGAGTCCGGCCAAGTTCAAATTTGATGCAGTTTCAAGAACGTTATCCAAAATAAAAACTATATTTGAAACCTTGGATAGTGAGACTGGTAGCGCCGACCACGACCGCGACCAGACACGTATAGAAAAATGTGTACGTCTGCCTGATTACAGGCCGGAGCTTGTGACGGCGTGACAGAATGTAAGCGCTGATATCTCTGATATCTGATATGCTCTCTGTCAGCGCCCATGTCTTGTTTATCTGTGGACAGCGTGAGGCCCACCTAAACATCCACTACACTCAGCGCACAAGCAGAAAACGAGTTATCATAATATCATTACAGTGATATTATGCTCTCTCATTCAGCTTCTAACGATTCACGTAATTTAATTCCCCGTCAACAGTTTTATTCTCCATATTAAGACATTTATAGTTATTAACAGAGCTGCAGCTCAGACTCAAGATCAGGTTTAGTGAAGCTTCCTCATCAGTTCAGCTTCTTTAGAAAATGTAAATATTTAAATTCAAAACCATAAAACCTGAAATAACATTTGGTTTTGGAGTCACTGCAGGAGTCTCCTCCCCTTTTCCTCAAGCTCCGCCTCCTGTCCCTGTCAGTGCCACGTCTCCCAACCATACATCACAGCCGTCCCACTGTCATCTCACAAAACTTCGTCTGTGAAGGTTCTCAGTCATCCAGGTCATCGTAGTCAAAGGAGCTTGCAAAGAAAAGCGTCTGGACTTCTTTAAGTTACTTGAAGACGTTTCATCTTCAGTTCTTCAGAACTGAAGAAGCTTCTCGGATGAGAGGTGAAACGTCTTCAAGTAACTTAAAGAAGTCCAGACGCTTTTCTTTGCAACCTCCTTTGACTCACAAAACTTCCCTTTCTCTCTTCCTGCCATCCTGTCACAAATCACTCCTGACGCTCATCTCCGCCCACTCCACCCTCTTCGTCACAGCTTCTACCTTCAACATCTCTGCTCCTTGCATCATCTTCACACTTTTTAATGCAAGAAATTAGATTTTTTTTCCTTTTTCTTTATTTAAATTAGACTTAAGAATATTAATTGACTGCTTGTGGTCTCTTTGCAGTACCATCACAGGCCCCCAGGGGGCTGCGTGGACGCAGGTAAACAGGGCCTACATGAAATGGATTACCTAAAGATTTGTTGACATTTGAGACATCTGAATATAAATGTAATGCACTTTGCTTCTGTTGTCTCACACTGCACCACACTGAACACAGTGAACTTATATTTAGAGCAAACTATCAAACACTATCAGCTCTCAAAGCTTTCTCTGTTCAAAGAACCTGAAGTTGTAGATAAACAGCTCGCGGCCACATTACAAACCACATCAATCCTCCATCTCTCTGATCTGCAGCAGGAAGCATCCTTTTTTCTTTTAAATGAAGCATTTCCTGTTTGTCTCTCTCAGCCTCTGTTGAACGCGGCGGCTCGGCTGCCCTGACTCACCCATGTGTTTGTAGTACTCTTCGATGCCGCTCCAGGTGTTTTTTTCGATCAGCGCCTTCACCAGGCTCCACGGCTGCTTCCTGTAGCAGATGTCTGAGGAAACTCTGCCAGAGGAGACGCAAAGGAACTTTTAAAGCATGCACAACATTTTTAAGCATCACTTTTATTCTCTGGAAAGAAAAAGTCTTTAGTTGAACCTGCGCTGCATCACTTTGGTGTTAATCAGGACTTTTCTCAGTTGGTAACTTCACATAGGGCCTCTTACATTTTCTACAGTCTGATCTGATAATTCAGACTCAAACTTCCGTTCGTATAAGAGCATTTCACAAAATTAGCAAGCTAGCATGTTTCAGTCTACCAAAGAACTGCATCAAGTTCAGAGAATTATGGAAGTACAACTATGACTAAAGAGTCGAGCTCTGAATCGGAGGGCTGAGGGCGATTTTGATACTGTTTTCCGGTTAAATGACAATGTGTGGCTTTGTGTATATGTTTTAAAGCACAAACCTACAAACCATGGTGATATGATTCGATATTTCACCCAGAATGCTTTTTTTTTAAAGAGCATTGGCAGAAAATGGAGGAAACATGCAGGTACCCACGCATGTTCCTGTTACTCTACGTCACAGACGTCAAACTTCGATGTCAGAATATTAAGGCTTGAAGTTGGTTATGAATGATCCAGAGAGCATATTTAGTGTTACTGCGCTCCAGGTGGGAACTTCTCACACAATTTCTTGGGAAAGACATCTGTCAAAACAACCGACATCTCATATTTAGGTTCATGTAATCCACAGGTGTCGAACTCCAGGCCTCGAGTGCCGGTGTCCTGCAGGTTTTAGATGTGTCCTTGATCCAACACAGCTGATTTAAATCACTAAATTACCTCCTCAACATGTTTTGAAGTTCTCCAGAGGCCTGGTAATGAACTAATCATTTGTTTCAGGTGTGTTGACCCAGGGTGAGATCTAAAACCTGCAGGACACCGGCCCTCGAGGCCTGGAGTTTGACACCCCTGATGTAATCAGACAGAAAGCGACTACCAGGAGTATTTACAGCCTAAAGCAGAATGAACTTGGCTGCATTTGGGCTAGAGATGAAGATAACTGGGAACAGGAGAGCCACCGCTCTTACTTCAGCGAAGCTGTCTTCAGGCCGTGTTGCGTAACGGTCTATTGAGAAACTACCGTCTGCTGCTTTTGGTGGAAAATGCTGAAGAATGCTCTTCAGTCTGGGAATGCTACAGTCGAGACTTCAGACATGTGGAGTGCCATTTCTATCACAGTCATGCTCACAGGCTGAGCAGCAATTAAACACAATATTATTATTTTATTAAAAAATAAAATGTGTATTAAGACTTTGGTGAAAACAGCCGGCCTGACGAGGCTTCTGTCCGTCTGTGTTTTCAGACTTTTGGAGCTTTTCCACTGCTTTTAATCATTAAAGTGGACCTCGCGCTTCACCGTGTGCTGGTGGTGCCTCTTTGAGCTCTTTAACAGATTATCTGACTGACAGCATTCGACACCAGTGGGTGATGATGTCACGGTGGCTTCACCTACGTCCTGTGGTTCATTTTAGCCGTGCTAAGCAGCGTCTCCGGTACGTCAGCCGAGTCAGCTGCTTATTACTCTAACAGCATTTTCATAATAAGGACTGATTCTGATGGAAGCTAACAGAATATTAGCCTGTAGCCACTTATGTAATCATGACTTCTACTGCTCGTCTGCTGTCGTGTTTGGATGTCCTCATTTATCAGGGACGGACAGGCGGCGCAGAGCTCTGTTGAAATCTTATTTCCTTTAATAACTGCTTTTATTTTATTTTTTTAAACTGGATATTCTGCGACTTGCCCGTTGCTTTTAAGTTATGAATTTACAAAGTGAAGTGTACTCGACTGGATTATTATCTAATCACGATCGTTATCAGTCACAGTATCATCAAGTAAAGCAGCGCCGAGTCCAACAGTGTTTTCAGTGGAGCCCGTCTGATGCATAAATAAACTCGAGTGTTTTTTCAGTTCTTCATTTGTTCGCTCGGCCGTGGCTCTAAGTGACACCGTGTGAGCGTGAAGAGTAAGCCGGGCGACCTCCACGAGCGCACAAACCTGAGTCGGCTCTTGTGTTTGTTGATGGAGGTGAGGCAGTATCTGTGGACGGTGTAGAAGTAGTCCTGGTATGGGATGCCTGAGGTGATGACCTCCGAGTCCACCACGTAGCACTCGCCCCGGGCGCTGCTTTTCTGCAGCGTCTGTAAGCAGGCAGAAGGTGGAGTTTTAGTGCAACGCAGGATCCATGTTTTTCACTCCACGTAGAAACTACAGGCAGGAAGTGAATCCAACACAGAGCCCCGCCCCAAAAAACCTAAACATCACAGTTGTATGTCAAAACCTTTCTGAGTCAGTGCTTCATGTTAAACATGCAAAGCCACAAAACAACACTAGTAATCATGGTGGCTGCATCCGTTATATGCACTCTGTGGTTCCCTCTGAGGCCCCACTCTGATTTATCAGCAAATCTATCGTGCTCTTCTCTAGCTAGCTGCGGTTTGTTGACTAAAGCTGCTGCAAGTTTCCCACTTTTGATGCAATACCTGCATCAAACATGCTACAGAGCTAGCAATCCAAACTGCTCTCACAGTAGTTAAACTGTCAGTTAATACGCTCCTTAAATATAATAATCACACCATCATCATTGGTGATAATATTGAAGCCCACCTATTCTGCTTCCTTTGTGCTCGTATTACACGGTCATGTGGAAAATAAAGACTCTGCAGTGAAAAACTTCAGTTCTTTGAGGTTTGTGAGCCGCTGTGTGCAGCTCTCAGGTCCTGCCACAGTGCTGCTTCTCTGCTAAGGATCATTGTCCTGTTGCATGGCTCATATCTGACTGCAGAACATTTGAACAAGTATCATCTGATGCTTTAAACATCTCCAGTTTGGCCTCATCTATCCAAACATTGTTCCAAACTGTCAAAACCTCTGCAGATGGTCAGTGAATCGAGTGCACCAGCAGCACCTGGCTGCTCTTTATCCTCCTCGTTCCACTCGCACAGCTTCTCAAAATAGAGGATTTTTATATTAAACATGTCTAAATGTGTTCGAGTGATGGGTCAACAGCTCAGAATGCTACAAATGCTAATGTCCGACAGAACACGTCTCCAAATTCAACTAAAAAGTTAAACTGACTCAAAATTATTGAAGCGTAATAACAGAGTACTAACATCTTCTCTCATATCTCAAATTAGAGCTAGTTGAAGCATCAATACAAAATAAAACCTGCGCTCTAGTTTCTACACAATGAAGCTAGAAACGTTCGCCCTGACGACTGACCTGCGTCTCCACCACAGGGGCGGTCTTGGGCCCGAGGGGGTTGTTGAGGGCGATGGTGTAGCTGAGCACACGGCTGGTGTTCCCACTGCTGCCGTCCTGCTGCCATTCACCCACCGACAGGTCTGAAGGGGAGGGAGAACAAGAGTAACGAGAGGGCCCGAGAGACTCAGTGAAAATGGGAGCGCGACAAAAAGGAGAACACGCCAGGCTCCGAATTTATGAATGAAAAGGAAAGAGTGCGAGAGCGAGGAGAGAGAGTCAATGCACGCTCCTTTACACAAAGAAAGAAAGGAAGAAAGAAAGAAAGAAAGGAAGGCCCAGTTAGAGCTACAGAATGTCCCTGAGCGAGCTGGGCCTCCAACCAGCGGCTGGATCAGCCTCACAGCTTCACTTTCATCTCAGCTTCACAGAGAAACACTAAAATATACAACAAATGAAAGCAAAGGCAACTCTGAGTGCCAGCTTATCAAACATTATCATTTTACAACTGTTTATAACGTGCATAGTTCATATTTCTGTGTAGTTTTCATATTTATATCCTGTACACAGCTTGTACACTCACTACAGCCTGTACATACTTATAGAATAGAACAGAATAGAATAGAATAGAATTCAACTTTATTGTCATTGCACATGCACAGGTACAGGGCAACGAAATGCAGTTTGCATCCATCCAGAAGTGCTTTAGTGATATAGATAAATTACAATATATATTAGCAATAATATAGATATGCAAGTATGTTACAGAAATGGGTCTATTATGGTATGTTATAATGTACACGGTATGAAGTATGTTATGAATATTCTATAACTATAAGTATGTACAGGCTGTGAACAGGATATAAATATGAAATAAAAACTATACAGAAATCAGAGATATACAGTTATACAGAAATGTGAACTATGCAGGTTATAAACAGTTGTAGGATTAAAAATTATCGTATGTACAGAATGATTATTTACACAGAGCTATACAGTGCAGTTAAGATAAGTGAGATATGTGGATAATTTCTGACATCATCCAGCAAAGCTACACGGTTTATAGTTAAAGCATGTTCACAACATACCTTCATACCGTGTACGTTGTCACATACCCATAATAGAATATATCTGTATCGCTGTAATATATCTATATTGCGGCTAAAACACTTTCTGGATGGAGGCAAACTGCATTTCGTTGCCTTGTACCTGTAACATGTGCAATGACAACAAAGTTGAATCCTATTCTAAAGAAAAAGTGACGCAGCAAAAAGAAGAGGAGCAGGTTTTTCAGCAGCTCGTCAGCGGGACACACGGTGAGCTTCAGCAGCGTCACAGCAGTAATCACATCCCCAAAATCTGATTTCCAGGGGAATCTGATTTATTTTCATTTCAAACACTGGAGCTACAAAAATGGACGCTGGCAGATCAGGTATCAGCAAACTGAGAATAAGAGTGAATGAACTTATTTACAGCTACCAGCAGATGAGCAAACCTTAACTGTTAGTGTCTCAACAGGAAAAACTCGCTCTGTCACACTTAACTTCCTGCAACAAGTTCACACAAGCACTGTGGAGGTTAGTGAAGTTAACTGTGGGCAACATTAGAGCATGACATCATCCAGCAAAGCTACACAGTTAACAGCAGGAGAAGGGACTCAGTATGGCTAAGCTATTAGCTTTAGCTTCAAACTACAATTAAAACACAACAGCTGAGATGAAACCGTGTGTCTGCATGACTGCGGCAGATTCAGCCCAGTTCACCTTTATCTATTTATTTAGTTAAAAAAAAAAGAAGAAGTAATTAAACATCATGGAAATCCACCGAAATGAAACGAGTGAGTCATCAGGCCTGACTCTCAGGAGTGTTTCTAACCTACCGGTGAAGTGTCGCTGGGAGAAGAGGTGCTGGATGAAGTGCGTGTCAGCAGAGAAGAGCAGGTCATGCAGTTTGTCCACGCTCATGCGGACCGCCGTGTTGATGAGCAGCCGCCCGCTAAGGTCGGCGCAGAACGCTTCCACCTCACCTGCAGGGCCAAAGAAAAGTTTGTTTTGATGTTTCTACAAAATATTCGCCTCCACCACGGAGTTTGCTTTGTTCATGAGCAGGCGCGTCACAGTGTCGCTAAAGGCAGAGCTCGACCAAACACGGTTAACTTTGGGTTTTTACATCTTTGCATCTTCATAGGACAGTTTTTGGATGTTCTCAATAAGTAGGATATTAATATGACCATCTCAGGCACTTAAGCCACACCCACCTGCTGTTAAACCTGTTAATGAGCGACAGCCAATCGCAAAAACATTAGCTTAAACTCACAGTAAGGCCCAGTGTAAGTATAACAAGGATTATTTTGAACAGTGAATCATGCAAAGCCACTCTAGCCGAGTCCAAGAACAAACAAATGTGAAGTAAACGTCTACAGCACCATATAACACGCGCAGCTTGGAGGTGATTGTAGATGCGTCAGCTGATCGGGGAACCGTTTCAGTTTGGTTCAGGTCAGATTTAACTGAAGTGAGACAAAGTACAGCATGTTCATGTTTACAAAACCTGCATTCACTGCTGACGTGCAGCCAAGCAGAGAGTTATTGTTCTGAGATCAGGAGGGCAGGAAACCACTTTAATATCATTTATTACCTACATAAAGGTACCTCTGAGTCTTATTGAAGCTCTAAGATGTTATCAGAATTAGTTTTTAGATGAAATTTATGCCGACAGATTCAAATTAAATCTCTTTTCTTGTGGTCTCTTTGCCCAAACGACACTCACTCTCTTCCTGTGTGTCAGACGAGTTGCTGGGGTCTGTGGGCAGGTCCTCATCGTTGGTGATGTCCAATGACGAGAGGTTTCCCAGACTGGCAGTTGGTGGGGGCAGCATGTGATTGGCTGACTCGGACAGGCTGTCTCCGCCTTCTTCCAGAGTCTGATGCAGAGGAGGCGGGGGAGAGAGAAAGAGCACATGGGAGGGCAGTTAGTGAGGGGTCTGAGGGAGATCACCCCATTGTCATATGACTTGAGAGGCCTTGCAGCGAGGCTGGCCTCGTGCTGATGTGGCCTCGGCAGGCATACCGCTGTAGCCATCCAATTAATGTGAAACCGGCACAGAGTTGACACAGCGCTGCATTTATTCACTCTGTCAGCGTCGAGATAACGGCTGCAGAGAAACGACCGCAGCAGCAGCTTTTGGCTGATTGGACACAGACGAATGCAGACTGCACAGATATTTCCCATCAATTCCTTCTTGACTGGAGGCCTCGTTATTAATTTTCCTCCTGAATGTGCTCATAAATGTAGATGTAATTCTTTCAATCGACTAATTATTTGCTTTTTTTTTTTTAATTGCTATAATAGAAAATAGAAATTCTCACATCTATTGGGAACCATCCCCATCATGTTTACTCCCCTCTAGCCTGTTATTTGTATAGCACCTTCATGCCGGCTGGCAGAGTTCAAAGTGCTTACAGAGGAGTAGAGAACAAGAGCAAACGTAATAAAACTTAAGATCAAGTATTCAAGTCATTGAAAACAACATAGATAACAGTAGATAAAATAAGCACAATACAAAATAAAACAGCTCAATGATGGATGCCAATTACCGTAATTGTCGGTACCTGAGCCTAAAAGGTAGGCCAATCTATTTTTCTGGTGTGCTGTAGGTTATTGTTATGTACTACATTTGTTACTCATTTATGAAGCACAGTACATGTTTCGTACTTGTAATTACCGATATTTGTACATATACCTAAAAAGTTATACAAATATGTCCCCATAACTTGTTTTTCAGAATATTAATAAAAGTGATGTGTCTCCAAACAGCCATCTCTTTCCTAACAATTCCCTTTGTGCATATTCTCTTACATATGATAAGTCAACATTGAAACACCTGCGGCTTTTAGTCAGGTGCGGCTAATGTATGTACAAAACAGGATTTTCCCCTGATTTTAGCTTGTGCGGCTCATGTTCAGGTGCGCTTTGTAGTCCGGGAAATACGGTAATAAGACAGAAACCCAGCAGGTTAATCCACAATAATCTGGTCCCGTTAATCGTTGTTTAGATCCTGGATCCAGATACGTAAGTGTGTCTGATTGGATTTGCTCATTCAATGAACAGCTGAAAAATTAGACCAAATAATCGTAATGAATCAAACGTGGGAATAAAAGGGTCCAAAACTGTGATCAAGCGTTGGCAGTGAGATTTAAATAAGCCGCTTTTAGCTTCAGGTGCGTTTCATCAAATACAGATTCAAAAGATTCAGTTTCAACATGCAGAGCAAAGGTCAGCTGGCTCTGCTTCCCAGCCCTCCAGGTATAACAAACAGACAGCCACGTCTTGCATATTAAATAGTCTGAATGTGAAGAACACTCACAAAAGAGGCAGCAGCAGAGGCCGGGGTGGAGGCGGAGATAGAGGCAGAGGCGTTGGTGGTGGTGGTGGTGGATGGCAGCGAGCTGTGTGAGCTGGGTGGGCTGGGTTCGAGGGGCTCGGAGCCGAGCCTGCTTCCCGACAAGGAGGGCACCTCCACGGGCAGACAGGAGGCAGAGGAGGGCGGAGAGGATCCGCCGAGGCTGGCAGCTGAAGGAGGACTGCTTAAACTGCATGGCACCAGCGGAGGCGGAGAGCTGCCCGCGGAGGGAACGGATACTGAGCTCAGGTCCAACAGGTCTGTGACCGACCCCGACTCCTCTCCCGGCCTGGAGAACAGGGCAACAGGAATGTCGCAGCGAGGGAAAGGGAAAAACATCTGTTAGAGAAGCCAGAGTTTTCTTGTTTGCTTAAAAAGATGGAAAAGTGACCCCTAAAGCTACATGTATGTTTAAATGATCGCTGATAAGCATGTCTGTCATGCCTTCTTCTGTTTAAGCCATTAACCACAATAAAATGACTATCATAGCCTC
This sequence comes from Neolamprologus brichardi, assembly GCF_056152115.1. Taxonomy (NCBI): domain Eukaryota; kingdom Metazoa; phylum Chordata; class Actinopteri; order Cichliformes; family Cichlidae; genus Neolamprologus; species Neolamprologus brichardi. The sequence goes on along the minus strand of NC_142114.1, from coordinate 30,121,834 downwards.
TGTCACTGCCAATTAACTATAGACGTAACAAATAAGCTTAAATCTCACTGACAGGGATGCAAATTGTGTTTGTCTACAAATACATCAGTTATGTGATTGTGACAAACCACCACAGCGTTAGAAAGTCGTGTTTTCTAAAACATGCAATAAAAAAAAAAGACCATTTCTGCTGAGGTGCAGAACTTTACCCAACAATAAAAATGTGACACGAGGAAAAAATAAAAGCAGGTTTTCAGCTTTAACGTGGTTAAGACTCAAATAAGTCGCACATCTATAACTAGAGGTGGTTACATATAGACACTCACAGCAGGCCGTTCATGTGTTCAGCGGTGGGGGAGACGTAGTCGTCGTCTTCGCTGGTGAGGCCCAGCTCAGTGCCGTAGCACTGGTGCACGATGTGCCACAGCTCTTTGGGGGACAGAGACTGCAGAAAATACAGATATTTAATCATGCAGGTTCCTGCGCGGTTCACTCTGCAGCTCTTCGTCTTGTCAAACTGCAAGTGTAGAAACAGCAGCTGCAGGCTTTGATTTGTGTGACAGCTGAAATCTATCTGTGTGCGTGCATTAGTCTGGGATGTTCACTGTGCAACCGAGTGTGGGACATTTATTGATTCTCAATGAGCCTTGAATCAAAATCAATTGTGCAAACATGTTGGACACTTTACGACTCCGTCTGAGGCGACGGTAAATATAGCGCCATGTGGCCCATTCAGAGCACAGCTGCTGTTTTACTGAAAAACACCACAGTTATTATAAATGAACACACCGGGGCTCACCTCAGGGGAAAATGACAATAAAGAAAACCACTTTTATCCCACCTTGCTGTAACATTTTCAGTTTTGTGTTTTATGAGTTTTAGTTGTGTGAGCAGCGTGCAGCGTTTTATTTTTCCATCTGGTTCATGCTGCAAATATCGAGATGAAATCTTAAACTGAAGTTAAAAACAAGATGTGTAAACACCTGTGCAGGCTTGTAAATCTCTAAAAACAGAAGCGTCTGCATTTTCTGCCCAGAGGAGCGTAAATAAAAGCAAACTGTTCAAGTTAAGACCAGGATGTCAACACTGCTGAAAGGTCAAAGTGGAATCAAGTGTTGATTCACTAAAAGGGAGCCAACAGTAGTCAGCATTACAAAACGGTGATATTCAGCCTAACAGACACTGGCATGTTGGCAACTCAGCCGACAGCAAACCGTTGTTAATGAAGGATGTCAATGAAACTAAACGGCTCAAATTATTTACACACTTTCTTAGTTTATCTTAACCCTTTAAGACCGACCATAGAACCAAGTCCGCCAGAGCTTATATTATATGTTTACATGCTGTGGAGCCATTTTTGGGAGCATTTCAAGTTGATATACATCAATACAACCATTATAGCCCAGATTTTAATAATATGTCTGCATTAAGTGCATAGTAATTACATAAATTGCAAAAAAGTGCAATAAACTACAAAAAAATTGAAAATCATTTTTGTTTTTTTAACATATATTTCTAGTTAGAGAAATTTAAGAGGCTTATCCCTCAAAACTGTAAATACAAAAAAGTTGCACAAAATAGTTTCCCACCACAGGAAATTTATTTTAAGTGTCTTCATAGTTTTATTTTTGAAATACACCAATTTTTATACACTGCAGGAAAAACAAAAATAAATATTATAGTGCAAATTTGCAAAAAAGCAGCATATGCATCAAAATAAACTATTTCCAGCAGTGCAATATGAGTCCTAAGCATCCCAGAAACCACACAGAAAGTTATAAAGTCAAACATAACTTTTAAAAACACCAGTATAGGCTCATGAGGCCCTGATGGTAAAAAAAAAAACTAAATTTCTGCGAAAATGACGTCACTTCCGGTTTTGGGCAGGTCATGGCGGACATGCAAAAGTTCGCGCTGACGTCTATTCCAACGTAGGAAGTGTTATGAACAACTGATCGGATCAGCAAAGCGTGTTTCTGGAATATTATGTTTGTGTTGCTGCAAGTGCTTTTTATGCAGTTTTTGCAAAGCTATATGTGGAAGGAAACTGTGACCGAGGACAAGCTGATGGCATAAGATGTAAGTACAACTCCTCAGGTTTCATGTGCAAAAAAAATTATTGCTCTAGCTCACGTGGTTGCATAGCTACCGGGATTTAAAAATAGTTATGCAAAACAGAGCGTGCCGGCTTTAAAGGGTTAAACCGCTGGAAGAAAAAAATAATCTTGTTTTTTTTTTAATTTAATAAACTTGGAGCTAATTCAAAGCATAAAAGCCCAGTATCCTGCTGAATGCTGATTGGTCTGTTAAGGATTTATTACAGGAATTGTTTCCGAACAATAACTAGATGCTGTGAGCGCAGCTACACCACAACAGAAACATGTATGCACAATAAGCAGCTGCATTCTTGTCGTGAAGTGGTTTATGTTGACATGACATCCTTAATATTTTGTGTCAGAGGGCCGTTCATTCTCGATCATCTCATGAAACCAGAGGTCCAAACTACACTAAAAGATTCGTTTGGTTTTTTCCAGGGAAATCAGCCATTATTTTCTCTACCATGTGAGTTAATAGTAAGCTGTGTTTCTGCACAGACGCTCAGAGCAGAAAAGTCAGCAGATAACAGTAATTGAAACTGCTCTCTCAGCCCTGCATTTACGACCACGCTTCCTGACACCCTGGTCTATTCTGACACGATAACTAATAGCAGCACAAACCAGCAGGAGGGTGGGAGAGGAGGCGGTACCTTGTCCAGCAGTGCGTTCTGCCACAGGCGGAAAATCATCATGTAGCTGCGATCTCTTGCGCCAAAAGATGTGAAGAAATGCTGAGAGGGTGATTATGAACGGAACAGGAAGGAGGGGAGGAAGAAAAGGAGGGAGAGAGAACAAAAATGTGAGACCAGGTTTGACGGACGGTTTCCCCCCGTTTGCCTCGTCACGGCCGGTGAAGATCGAGCCGAGTCAGCTCGTTTCATAACGCTTCTCTAACAGATTGAAGTGAACCGTATCAACAGCTGACACTATCAACGGTTAAACCGCTGCAGAATGCACTCGTAAATCAAAGCGTCTCTTTTATTATTCGTCTTTGACTCTGACCTTCTCGTTGTCAGTGCTGATCTGGATGGCATTTGGGATGAGCTTGGCAGTCTTCTCCTTGGTCATAGAGGTAACGTCCTTCAGCAGGATGGTGATCTGAACCAACGAGCAGAGAGGAGAAAGCGTTACAGCGTGCGCCGCTCTTATCTCGCAGAGACCGTCTTTATTGATCTGCAAACTTCACTCTTATCAGATTGCAGGTGTGACATTAATTAATTAGTTTGCAGAAGGTGTGCGCCAGTGTACGCAGTGTAGCTTACAGTGGTTTCCCAGCGGAAGATGTTACTGTAGAAACACAGCCAATTCTCTGACAGATAAAGGCGTCCCTGAAGCAGAATATCCTTCTGCAGAGCGCAGGAGTAGTCTGAGAAAAGACAGACGGAAATAAATGTCAAAAACAGACATCGCTGCCACAGATGAATGTCAGACAGGTTGTAAACACCACTTGGCTTTTAGCAGTGGGGCTGGTGGGCAGAGAAAAATGACTGAAACTCTTACAGAGAGTCTACGGCATCATTATGGCATCAGCCTGCGGCCCAGCAGGAGCGATGATGCAGCAAACATACTCACAAGCCCTTTTCCATTAGTACCTACACGGCTCGACTCGCCACAGTTTTCACGGTTCTCCCATTAGGTACCGGGTCCTGTGACCTTTAGTATCTGCTTGCCCGGGATTCCAAGCGAGCAGGTACTAAATTATGACATCATCAGATTGCATGCCACCGATTGGCTGGCCAGTAGCATCACTCGATGAGTCATGAGAGCATCTCAGCAACGAGGGAAATGGTTACAAAACCAACGCAGACGAAAAGCCACAGACTGAGCAGCAGGTATGCTGTTGCCTCGACGTCCACCTTTTTGCGGGACACACGTTGCTATGACAACAAACACATGTTAGGTAGTACTGGTTTGCAGGGGAAACCCAGTCGATCGAAGTAAGCGCTAATGGAAAAAGGGGCTAAAGCGTCCAGCACTGACACCTGGGAAACATTTGTACAGCATCAGTGACGAACTGCTGTTCCTGTCTGTCGTGCTGTTGGTCGTCAGAGAAGAAGTCATACAACACAAAGAAATTCTTTGAAGTGAAGTGAAGGCGAGTTTCACTTCGCAGCCTACGCCTTTGCTTCTCACACGGAGCTTTTTGATCCTTGATGGTTTAATCGCAGCCTTCCTCTTTGTGGTGAACTAATGTCACTTCCTTTCTGCTCAAACAGACCTTTCAACCAATTGGCATGCAACCTACAAAAAGGGCTTTAACTGTCGCTGCTATGTGCTGCTGGCTTTCGCAGGCCTGCATTCGAGAGCGTCTCCGTGTGTTGAATCTACTAAATCTGCATCGTTCTCCTCTCAGAGCCAAAAAGAAACCAGTGTGGAACCACAGATGGCGTTTGTCAAGCACCTGTAAACGTCTGCTGTTTATCTGGGTATGTTAGTGGGGGCAACGTTTACTCCACCTCCCCACCCAGCCGCCTCTTCCAGCTCTTGTCCCCAATCCAATTAAGACACGTTCTGCAGCACGCATCCTATTCTGATGCCCAAAACCACCTCAACTCGAGCAGCAGCTCTAAGCTGAGCACCATGAACCTGTTGCAACTGCAAACCATTCCTTGTATTGTACATCTTAGAGTCACACGTCCTTAAATCTTCTATCCTTCCTTTCCTTATGACCTTCCCATTCCTATGTGCTAGGAATCATTTTAACCTCTCAGAAAGTGGACTATTCACGGCCGGCGTGGCCGATTATAAAATCATGGTGCGCTGGTGGTACTGCACACTTTGTCACATGCTTCACTCACCCACTATAAGTCGCTCTGAGTCAGGAAGTTTCTTGAAGATTTTACGAAAATCTTCGTTCCGCTGTTTGTACGTGGGGCTGAGAACCTGTGAGTGACGACAGGAAAGAAAAAACAGAACATGTTATTCTACCTCACAACCATCCCAGCAGTAAACATCTTGGGTAACACTTGCATTTGTTTAATCAAGAAGAAGAAAAAACACTTAACACATTTTTAAATATCACACTAAACCAATCATTTTACTGTCAACCAGTTTCATCTACTGGAAGTAAAAAGCGGTTAAAGAAGAAGAGGGCGTGTACTTACGTTGTACCAGCTCTGCATTTTCTGCAAAGACAAAAAGGAAAACATTTAGTACACAAAGAAAATCAGTTACAGCAGAAACAGAACATTTTGACTGCGTTTTATGCAACGCTGAGGTTGTGCAGCTTTAAAGGGATGTCCAAACGTTCACCACTTCCCTATTTTAAAAAAAGGTAATTGTCACTGAGCAGCTGCAACAAACCGTCTTGGCTGCAACAGGCTGCTCCCTTCAAAGCGATGAGTCTGCAGCGAGGTGAACCCAGAGCCTTCGGGTTACGTGTGCCATTAGGTAAATTTACTCAGGGCAAACACGCTAACGTTTTACAGTCTCCTGAAAGAACGAGACAACACTGGAAGAGCTGACACGGCTGAAGTGAGAGCTGCTAAAAATAAACATTTACTTTCACTTATTGTATGGTGTGAACTCACTGACGACCGTTTTTATTGACATTACGTAACACGAGCGTGTTCAATCAACGTCTGGCAAACAGAGTTAATATTTAAGTGACCAGATTGAAGCAGAACCGTTTCCTAACTGGTTACTAAACGCCGCGTTGGATCGAATTTTACAGAGTCATGATGAGCACCACGAGACTTCTGCAGCACTTTGGAATTTCTGCTTTGATTGCTTATGAAATGCGGTCAGATCTTTATCCAAATCAAATTTACACAAACACAATCGCACTAACATAACACACAATCAGCTGTATGTTTTATGACCTTACTGAACACACTCACAATGCAGGCTAAGACAGCAACCTCTACAGTTTAGTAACGTGTACAAGCTCCTTTTCAGCAACACCTCCATTGGGCATTTCCTGTCTCTTCTCAGTGAAGTAATTCTGGAGTTTTGTGTATTAGAAGAAGAAAAATCATTTCCATGCATCACTGCCCTCCTCCACACTGGACTCACTTCTCCACACACTTCTTGGACTACATAACACTCTCCTCTCACTTCCAGTACTTGCACTATTCTGTATTACACTGTTTGAGTCCATCTATGTACCACTGTATTTATTATTCTCATTGTTTTCTACTCTTATTACATTTCTATTCAAGTACAAAACTGTTGTACTCATCCTTAGTTTATCTTAGTTTCTGTATAGTTGAATTTTTGCTTTTACAGTTTGCAGCTTTGATCCGAGAGGACGATATTTTGTCTGACTGTATACTTGAGTGTATGTTGTTGTGTTGATAATAAAACTTGACTAACTGTCAGCTTCTGGGATACAATCCTGAAGGATAGTCGGCTGCTTCCACTAAAGCACCATGTCACAGAGGAAGTGATAGCCAAGCAGCTTGGAAATCATCAAATTAACATTTTCGATTGAGGTCCAGAAAACGTCTTAAATCTTAATCTGATTGAGAACCGATGATCAGTCAAATTTCAAAAGTTCAGGGGCCCATAACGCAAAACATTTCACTTTCACAGTACTGGAGGTATGCTACACTGCTAATGCTAGCCTGAAATCAAAGCAGGCCTGCAGCTATGAGACGAGTGACGGTGATGAGCAGCAGTGCTAGCACCAGCAGGCTGTTCTCATTTCTCTAACTTGTGCCTCCTCGTCTCCTCTGTCCTCCTGCCTCTGACTGTGTCAGTACATCATGTGGAAGCACGCCTCAGTTCCTAAAATGTATCTGGAGGACGGGGGATTAGATGGAGGTTAATCCTTTGTTGGATGTGTTTTTTCCTGCAGCATAAACGAGGCGTGGCACATAGCTGGATATACACACTGTGATCGCAGGGTACATGAGCTGATGAAACGTTCTGCCTGTCACCGTTTGTGTGCGTTTTGTTTTTTTAATGTATCGATGTTTTATACCATGTTGCAAGCTTAATTAAAAGTAGCCGTAAATACAAAACATGCCAGGAGCATGTCATAGGCATGAAACACAGCTGTAGCTGGGCTATAACTAAACCTGTGAGCAAGTCTCATTTTGTTAAATGCCTGCCGTCTCTCCCCGTCTCTCCCCAGCTGTGGATAAATTCTACATACAGTTAAAACTACTGGATGCTTCCTGGTGGCACGTGGTGAGGATGAATGGTCCTTTTATGTTCAGGGTGCTAGCAGCTCATTGAACAGTCTGTCTCTCATAAAACCTTTGGGGAGCTGGACTCTAGAAGACTTGAATGACTTTTTTTATTCTAAAAAACAGCCAAAGAAAGTTGGTTCTCGTTTCCCCTCAAACTGATTTTATTTATGTTAAAATGTCAGACTGGTTTAGATCTAGATATCTAGATCTATCTCTATCTAGAGAGATAGATAGATATAGATATATAGATAGATATCTAGATCTATCTCTATCTCTAGATATCTATCTCTATCTATCTCTATCTCTAGATATCTATCTCTAGATATCTATCTCTCTATCTCTATATCTATCTATCTATCTCTAGATATCTATCTCTCTATCTCTATATCTATCTCTCTATCTCTATCTCTCTATCTCTATATCTATCTCTCTATCTCTATCTCTCTATCTCTATATCTATCTATCTATCTATCTATATAGATATATAGATATATAGATAGATATCTCTATAGAGATCTATCTATCTCTATATATATATCTATCAATCTATCTCTATATATATCTATCTATCTATATATCTATATCTATCTCTATCTCTATCTCTATATATCTATATCTATATATCTATATATCTATATCTCGCTATCTATCTATATATATATCTATATCTATATCTCTATATATCTATATCTATATATCTCTAGATCTATCTATATATCTCTAGATCTATCTATATCTATATCTCTATATCTATCTATCTCTATATCTATATATATGTTTATTTTGCTGTTATTTGACGTGAAACTATGTGTCTTTAGAAATGCTGTTGTATCCTCCATCTCCTCCAGGTGTGAATATGCCGTGACAGTGCTGTGGGTCACAACTGCTTATCTTTAGGAAACTTTGTAAGGCTTCCTGTTTAAACAAAACTGTCAGATTCAGTTTCATTACGGGCCCCACTACAAACAACGATAATCAAGTTAAGGGCTAGACGTATAATTTAATAACATATTTAATTTAGTCACAAACAAATGTCTCATTTAGCATTTTCACACGCTTGAATATGACAACGTTTATCAAAACATTTTTTTAATCATGTAGTTTATCTCTAACACACAGAGCAGCTGTTTGCCATGAAAATAAAACTCAGAAACACAGTGCTGTAGCGTCACGTCTCCTTCAGCTCAGCTCTGAAGCCTCCCTGACTACAGCTCCTCGTCTTTGCTGCCGTTTGCTCGTTGGAAACAGAAAAGGTGTCACGGCAGATGGACACCCGGCTTTCTCGCTACATTCATTAAAGACGTGGGCGACCTCCCACGTCTAACACTTTCATTTAAACGGTCTACTTTCAGCATCAACTTTCCTTCTTGTTGCATTCTGTTCTGTAGTTTCTCAGCCGGCAGGTACGTGCCTGTCTGTTTAGGTTGGCGCTTGCACAGCTAGAATTTTACTAAGGGTTACTAGGGGTGGCTGTAGCTCAGGTGGTAGAGCAGGTCATCTACTGATCGGAAGGTTGGTGGTTCGATTCCTGGCTTCCCCTAGTCTGCATGCCAAATATCCTTGGGCAAGATACTAACCCCAAATTGCTCTCCGATGCATCCATCGGAGTGTGAATGTTATCTAGAAAGCACCTAGAGAAATGTGCTTGTGCGAATGGGTGTGAATGGGTGAATGCACAAGTTGTGTAAAGCGCTTTGAGTGCTCAGAAGAGTAGAAAAGCGCTATATAAGAACCAGTCCATTTACCATTTACCATTTGATTGAAATTGAATGGACAGGTTGAGGCTGACATACGTGACTTAAAAAAGGACAGTCTCAAGTCAAATTGCCATGAGCCTCGCTGCATTTATAAGGAGAGGAACTGCTCTGCATACCATCGAGTGTTTAATGTAGCTACTTTAGTCTGATTAGATAAAGCTAATTAGAAGATCGAACCACTGTTTTTAGCAATCAATGCAGAAAATCTGGATGCAAATGCAAAGTGTTTATTGCGTTTTTATTTCTGCAAACTGAACACGGACACAGCCTCCAAGCTGCATGTGGCGAGCAGCAAAGAGGCGACTGCTTTATTTGCACAAAAACCTCTGGTTATAGGAGTCTATGGGAAACCGATGCTACTCCACACTTGCTCTGTGACCTCATTAAACACTTTCCCGATGACTTTATGGGTCATGTCAGTAGCTTCAGCTCATATTAAATAAAATATGAAGCTCACTTTGTAAATTATGGTCATTATTAGAGTAAAAATGGAAGATTGTTGCATAACAACGTGTCTATGACAGTTTGTTAGTCCAGTTTCAAAACACCAAGATGGCAGCGGTGAAACATTTGTGAGGTCACAGTTGCTGTGTCAATCAGTCTACGATTCACCTGAGCAGATATTTTCACTTACCTTGGCATTGCGGCTGAAGTGGCGAGAGGCGATTGGGTAGGCAGATGAGAGGGAGGAGGCAGAGGGTATGGAGGGGAGCGCACCGTCCGAACCAGCACCTCCTCCACCTCCACTGCTGCTCTTCTCTCCTCCAGCCTCATTCTCACTGGCCCTGCCTCCCCCGAGGACCCTGCGCCGCAGGGAGGGAGAGCTGCCGGGGGTGCTGCGTGGAGAGTTACTGGCCGTACTGGAGATAAAAAGAGAGGAAAAAAACAAAACGTTCAGCTGAGGGGAGAAGAGAGGAAACCGCTTCACACGCCCAGTGAGTCTTTCATGTCGTGCTATGAAGAAAAGCTGCAGGCGTTTCTCATTTGATGATAAAACGCCATCACAAAGTGCCTACTGAGGACCAACGAGGGGCCACGCAAGGCCAGACCTATCAGCTTAAGTCATTTTGACTGGTACAGATAGACCGGGGGGGCATTTAAATCCAGTTAGTAAAGGGTGTTAAGACCATCCAATCAAGACGTGCAACTTTGAAGCCCAAGAGCCACGAATTAAACACCAGCAGGTCAGAACGACGGCGTACGAGCTTCAGTTTGTCTCTGACTCAGTTCTTTAAGTAAACAAGTGAAAAGTCACACACAAATTTAGATGAGAACATAAGAAGGTCAAAGGCGACAACAACTTTCCCACAAGCTTCTCTCATTTAGTTTTATTTGACGGTAAAAAATGGAATCATGATCTTACTGTATTTTACATCTTTACAGCACAAGAAGAAAACTAGTAGAGTAAAAAGATTTAAACATCCACTGTCATTAGCTTTGTGAATTAATGCCACAACGCAGTAGTAGGGGTGGGCGATAGAAACAATATAAATTTAGCCAACGATAGAGATACTATACCGCTCTACCGCGATAGCACATGTTGATGATGTCATCAAGCTGGATGCAAATGCAATCACAGATATTCCCGTCTTTCAAAAGACACACAATGTATTTCAGGCTTAGCGCTGTCACACTAGCTTTTATTGCCCCATTATCACAGCCGAATGATTTCAGGATAACAATATTACATCATCTCCATGGAGAATCTGAATGTCAATACCTTTAACATCAGTAAATCTCATCTTTAGCTTTGTTTATGTTTTTTCCCCTCATAAAAAGTCATTAACTGTGAGCCCATCACTTATCAACTATATGTTAGAGCGTCTGCTGCAAGGTGGTTTTTTGTTTGGCTTATTTTAACCTGCTTTTGGTTTTCAGATTAAAATTGCTAAAGCATTATTGTCGTGGCATGCGGCGATCAGCATGATAGCTTGTTTGAATAATCAGCATTATTTAAACACGTTTTTTTATTTACTTGATGTTTAAGTGCTCCTGCTCAAATATTATTGGTTCTTTTATCTCCTCTTGGCAAATTAATTATACTCAAGATATGACTAAAGCGAGTTGATAACAGTCTTCAATAAATGTTCAAACGTTTACAAATAAAATGATTATTCATTCATTAGCATTTAAAATGTTCAGATGTAGCTTTAAGAATCAATGAGCTCCAAATATAAAATGGTATGAGGCACATTTTAATCCCTGGATTGGATTTAAAAGAAGCTCCTTTTGGGCTACAGTTACAAATGTAATACAAGAAACCAAAGCAGGAAGAACTGCTGATACACTCACAGCTTTAACCTCACTGTGTCTGCAGTGTGAGGCAGTCACACTCAAAACATGCATTCGGTTTGCTTTTAATCAGTAAACTAATATTTTCACGCTGCCCTCGTGATTACAAAGACCATCGCCTACTGACCAATCACGTCTCTGAAAAGTGGCACCACCATTCCCAGGAGATCCCTCAGGCCTCCGAGCACAGGGAGTACGGAGGTCAGACGTCTTTAGAGAGCTCAGAATAATGTTTGATTGATTCGAAGTTCTACTGCACAAAATGTGACGAATGACATAAAGAAAACATCTGTGAGAAGATAAAACTGATCACTTTGTCTTTAAAATACCACAAAAAATGAACTAAAGAGAAAACACAAACAAAAACTTTGCCATTTGTTAGCAGTTTCCTAAACAAAAATATAGTAGCAAGCAATGTTCCCTCTAAGCTGCGTGTGCAATTGCGCACTGCGGCCACGTCTCTGCACACACAAAATCTGTGTTGCTCACGAAACAAATAAAAAATCTAACCTGAATTTAAATTAAAATTAAAACTTCCAACAATTCTGTTTTACAGTGTTAGTCAGTAAGTGACTGGCTGATTAGAACGATGCCACATTATCCCACTGTCCAGCCAATGATGCGATTCACATTCGTATAAACGCAGCTAATCAACGTCGCTGACAGGCTATGACAGCGTCCTTATGTACCGACACTGGTGTTTTAGCGAGCAAAGCGGCGTGGCTGATGAGGAGTGAAGCCACGTTAATGACAACGTGTACAACCATTGGAGATGTGAGCAGGACAGATGGAACAACTGACGGAGAAAGTGTGGACTTTATACCAGTTTTTAAATTCTGTTGATCGGACACGTAAAACCAGTTATGATAAAAATATCTGCAGTGTTTGTTTTTTCCCTGAATACTGTCGTTGTTTATATTTACTGCAGGAAGAAACGGTAAAAAGGGTGTTTTATAAGGATAACGCTTGAACGCCTGTGAGCAAAAACAAACCTCCCCCAGCCTTTCCTATTGGTGGAAAAATGCACCATGTGGACCAATCAAAAAATTATATGGCAACATGGCATTTAGTTGTTTAGGAAAGGGGAAGTTTTAGGAGTGACGGCGGTTTTGAGATGTGAGAGATTTCCGACGTTTGTGTAGTTAGTGTGTAGTTAGTGTGTAGTGTAGTCAGTAGTTTTGTTGTGTGTGTCTGAACAATGAGGCGACTGCTGAGTGTTACAGGTGTTACAGCAGTGATACATCTGCTGCTGTCAGGCCTGCAGGTATCAGGCTGTTGTTCTCCTTCATCTCAGAGTGGACAGAAATTATTTTTTGGAGTGGCACAAATAATTTGTGTGACATCAGATTTGATGCAGAACAGCTGATTGTTCTGTAAATAGTTTGAAATGTTTGTTTAAAAAAAAAAACCCTTGGCTGCATTTTTAGGTAAACAGCTGCAAAAAAACTTTGTTGTTTGCAAAACTCAGTAACTTTTTTGGAGAAGTAACTATATAATTAATTGCCCAACATTGGTCATTATATCCTGTATTTTGCAGACAGAGTTACAGACTCTCTCCCAGACCACAGACTCATAATACAAGTCAGATCTTTATATTTTAAAAATTTTTTAAAAAGAAAGTTGTGTTTTCAAAATTGGAGTTAAAAGTTATTTTTCCTTCCAATAGTGTTAACATGCTACACAGGTCATGAACAAGATTTTTTTAAATTTTCATTGTAAGTGGGCTAAAGCAGTTAATTAGAAGTAGTCTAACATAAATGTAAATGCTGTAATTTGATTATTTTAATAAACATGTAACTTGGATGGATTCGATGCTGGCACGCACACGTCTGCTGTTGCTCACTGTGGTCCAAGGGGCCGCTCAGGGAGTTTGTGCGTTCGCTCAGACACATGAAAAATTAGAGGGAACATTGGTAGTAAGCAAGCTAAAGAGACACCTGGAAACCAAATATCACATGACATCTGAACCTGAGGCAGAAACCTCTTAGATCGTTAGATTAATGCTGGATTTTTTAAAATGTCTGATAAAGGTTTTGAGGCATGTTAGTGGAGTTTAGTGAAAAACAAAGACATTGTAAGTAACAGAGTCTGAAAACCATTTGAAGTCTTCATCTTTCCCTGACGAGGATCAATAAGAAACCGATAATATAGGAGGAATTATCTCCCTGCTGGCTGAAAGCAAGTTTATATTGAAGTAATTTTAAGTTTTCATATAAGAAAATCTTTAATTGAGACCTTGCTGACATTGAATGTACTCAATTTCAAGTACTATAAATTGTTACACCATTTAACGTCACGTCTTTGTGACTGAAAGTAAATGGTCTGTATTTGTATAGCGCTTTACTTAGTCCCTATGGACCCCAAAGTGAGAGAATCAAGACTTACACGACAAACACAACACACTACTTTCATTAAAGCAAATCACCTGTTTTATGTCAGCTTTCTCTCCTGGCTTTATTAATAAATTAATGGCTTTTGTAGGTTTACCTACTTCAAACCCTACTATACATACTGTACAACAGGATACACAGTGTTCAACCTCTTCGGATATTTAAAATATAGTTTTCCTGTTTGTAAAGTACACTGCTCTGCCACTAGTAGACCTGTCCTTGTTTATGATTGGTCATATGATGCCAACATCACTTCCTTCAAGTGATTGTGCTCTTAACTAGTTTGGGAAACTTAGGGAAAAAACAAAGGCTGAGATTAACACAAAGGCTTAGCTTAAAAACTCAGTGTCAGGAGTTCATGAGGAAACAGGAGGAGGAGGTTAGTCAGAATGATATGACCTCCAAAAACAACCACAAGGAGAACTGAAGCTGAGGGAGTCACCCGTAAACATGACCGGGTTTGTTTTTACAGGGAAATAATCCTTAAAATATTAGCAGTGATGCTAATCACGGGAGCATTATGTCAAGTAGCATTAAGCTATCTTTAGGTAACGTACGCAGGGCAGCAGAGCCTCTAAATAGGCTTGCTGTGCAGCCGGTCAGCTGGCGGAGTGTGAGGACACTGAATGATGTGAGCCTGTGTCAGCACGCGTTTACAACCCGGGTTTAAATCCGCCGGCAGCTCGAGTGTAAAAGGAAAACAATACTTGAGGTTTTCACAACTCTCTGTGACGTAAGCAACCCTCATCCCGACAACATATTTAACAACAAGCACCACCAACTATTGTCACATAAACACTCATAACATAACTTATTTCCTATCATAATAATAGTTAACTGATTTTCCAGAATCCACCTCCGGGGGTGACTAAGACAGCCAGTAAGCATGGTCATCGTATACAGTAAAGAACATGAGACTGTTAGCTGGAAATCAACAGATTTATGTCACTTCTGATCATCTGATAAGTCAATAAAAATCCCAAATAACACACATGTTGGTAGAGGGATATTCCCTGTGGGGACAAACAAATGCTATCTGTAGAACAAAGGTTTTAGTTATAACCAAAGACAATAATCACATTTCCAAATAACTCTTTTTTTCAGCCAGTTGTATTAACTGGAGGAGTTTCAGTTACTGAAGAATAAAGTTGTCCAATCTAACAGGACATACAGTCCAATTAGATCAGGCAACTAAATGCTACATACGTGTGTTTTCTTTTTTTATCTGCTGCGTGTTTTAAATTCAACAGATATTCAACAGCCAAAAAGCCCCACTCTGAGCCAGAAACAACTCTGTATGCACAGGCTAAACGATGCTGACTCCAGAATAGTTCAAAGGAACTGAGTCATTCAAATTTGATAAATCTGTCTCAAACCGAAATCTGTGAGAGGATCCACAACTGGCGAAGATTGCTGTACAATTGAAACTTCCAAGATAAAAAAAGTAAAAATTGACTGTTCTTATGTTTAAGCAAAGACTGAAATTAGCGGTCATATGTTAAAGCTTCCAAATAAGTGCCCTAAAAAAGGCTCGAGGTGGTTGCTGAGTGGGCAGAATTGGCTTTTAAAAGGATGTTTTGGCTCAGAGCACCTGAGGAAATCTGTGCCTCTTTTACACCATCGTCATCTTTGATGATTAGTACTACGTTTTACCAGAAAGGAAGAGTTTCTATATCTATGTGAGAATTTACTAGAGAACTGCTTCCTCTAAAATAATATAATATGTACTTTAAGTCATGTATTATCAGCTGGATAACATTTCTGAGACTCTTACTTTAACCAGTCACTGTGTACATATGCCTGCTTTAAGATGGATTTCTTAAGGTCAGGACGTCATACAGGAACGTGAGTTATTCCATATTAACTGTGTATACATATGCACACTGTTAAAGCACTAATCATTTTAGCAACATTCTTCATATCCAAATATTTTAAAAAGATTGCCCTGCTTTTCAATACTGACACAGAAAAAAAGACTGAAATATTTCCATTTATACCAAGTTAAGTAAAACTCTGGTATTATAAAATAATATTTGCAATATGGTCAATAAGTGAAACGTATGTATGTATATAAATCAGTCCATCCCTACCCTCCTTTGATTGTAATTATGCTTCAAAATATGCAACAGATACATTTTATATCTACATATATAGCACATATTATAAAGTTATGGCACTTTTTACAGTGCTAAACAAACAAACGGACTAAAAAAAAATATTTATATCCATCTATCTAGACAGATATACACACGCACACAAAGACACAAACAGTGAAAAACTAAAAAACTGATTAGATGAGAAATGGACAGCTCTTCTGTCCGGACCTCAGTCCATTCAAAGAAACCAAGAAATGATATGCAGTCACTGGGCAGGGCTTGTACCCAGGAGGAGGGATTAGCTTAAATATTGTCCTCTATCCTGTCACCCATTAAATCCGACAGATGATCAGCTAATGTGCAGCTAGCACATGGAAAACAATCGGTCTGCTGAGCCCGTTTACGACCTAATAACCTGCCAGAGAAGCAAAGTCCAAGGAGAGGGGAAATATGCGAGACGTTTTCAGCTAAAGCAGCAGCCTGTGCACAGGATGGAGGCTGGGCGGATGGAGGGAGGGTGGGGGACCTGCGGGATGAAGCTATCAGCAGGCTGTTGCTGCACCTCCGTGCTACCGGCGGGCTCTGCAGGATGCGACCTGTGTGGGTACGTAAAGCGGAGCATTGCACAGTAGCCTTTATGCCACTTACTCGAACATGTCATGAGGCGTTTGTGGTCCAGCTGATGCTCACAAACCCTCGCAGCAGGAATATGGCACCGGTGTTCCTGCTCGGAGTGTGCAGATGAAGCACGGCCGCTATCAGGGTTTTTCTTCTGCCGCGTTTCCTTCAATAAATCCGAATTAATTTCCCACCGGGGCCGACGCCCCTGCACCTCGCCGGTACCGGACACACACCGCTACTCCCTATGCCGACTGCAAGACCCGGTAACGGGCTGCCGTGTCTGCGTCCATCCGTAATCCCTTTGCAACTATAGGGGGAGGGTGGGGGAAGGAAGAGCAGGAGGAGGAGGAGGAGTAAGGGAGTGAGAGAAGGAGGGAGGGAGGAGGCTCCGTGTGTATTTTTTTTGTAAACCGCTCAACTAATGGCATCGACAAGAATGAAAAGAGTCCGACTGAGCCGTTTCTACCTTAATGAAGTGGGCAGGGGCGTTCCCGGGTGTAGGGTGGCACACGGGGCAAGGACAAGGCATGGGGCCCCACAGGAATCAGCAGTAAATACACAGCACAAAGCTCGTCCAGTATTACAGAGGATATCAGCGAAAGGGAGAAAAACCAAAGAAACAAACTTAACTGGATTTGTCTGAATTAAAATCTTAAAAATAATCAATAAAACGTATTCAGAATAAATGCAGAATATAGTGAAGTACAAGTATAAAGAAACATGCAAATGGACAAGTACGTGAGGATACTTCAAGTAAAAGTGTATTAAAAGTCGTAGTTTAGTAAAGTATTTGCTTAATTCCACTACGAGACCAATCAGAGCTCTCAGCCAATGGGAATCTTAAGTTTAACAGCACTCGAGTCCAAAGGCAGTGGTGGGAGGATCGGTGTCATGATATAACCCCCTCTGAGCGCTTCTTTACAATGAAAAGGGTGAAAATCTAACATGCTTCATCTTGATGAGGACGAAGTGGTTCCTCACAGTCAGCAGCTCGTTAAGTTTGAACATTTACTAACTCAGGTGAATTATTGACTTCTACAAGCATCCATGATGGATAACCAGGGGCGTGTCGCATGGTCCCCACTAAAATACGACTAGGTTCTACTTCTACTCTACTTTATGTTGGATTCAAATACTCTACTTTATACCCAATTACGTTGCAATTTATTGTTTTGCAGATTTTAAAATATAAGTGATTTAACATTTAAGTTAATACACGTTTATAAATCAATTTTAAAAAATCTGTAATAAGGGCTTTGTTCTGCATATAGAACACAGATTAAATATTCTGATTTCAGCTCATATGAGCAAGCTTTGTTAACAAGCGCCATGCATAAAGTGCACGCGTGCATCACACGAGCAAATATATCTGCAAATTAGTACCAAGTCACAGACTGCTAAAGCCCTAGGATCTCGCTCAGCAAAACAGGCGCGCTGACTTTGTGCAGGTTAATAACTCACCTTGTGTCCAGTTATATGAGGAGGGAAACTATTCACAAAGAGAAAACCTGCTTTGCTCTGTAGCAGGCTGTGCTGTATTTTCACACATGAATCCATGTGGATGGTCACTTTTGGAGCTAACCTCAAGGTTTGTTAGTTTGTGGGTCATTACCTATTAATGTGTTCAAGTATAGCATCTTGTAAAGCTACAAACACGACTCCAACGTGGCTAGCTTTGACAGTACAGAGGCCACGTCTGCCTGTAGTGAGTCCACCTGGCCAAAGTCCAGAGCCCACCCAATCCTTTAACCCTCAGGCTCTCTGTCCATCCCTCTGGATTACAGTCCACATCATAATCCACACTGGCCTGAGCTAGGCCCACATTTCCACTATTCTGTCTCCCTGTGTGTAATCTGCTTTTCTGAGGTTCACCCACAGATGGCTCATACTCATGTCAGAGTCTCATGCACCAAGCGGGTAATGTGTAAGGCCAGATGAATGCACCGTAAAAGAGCAGCCAAACAAAGAGCTGCTTACTTTAAACCTCAGAGCCTGTGAGGGTACACGCTGTAACACAAACCAAAGAATACAACTGCAAAAGCTAATTAAAAACTCCAGGTTAAAGCAGCGACAGTGCGATTATCAGGTCAGCATTTTTTTCCCCATCAGTGATGTTATTTCCTTTGTTTCATGCAGTGAAGGTATAGTAACAGGTAAACATCACAATCCTCTCTGCTGAAGTATTAGCACCATGATTGTGCATGACTTCATTTCACTGACATGCATGCAGTATTTCCCCCGCTATACTGCAGCCACATACAGTTATAATGAGGCTACAGCTATGGTTAAAAGCCTTTCAGTCAAGCTGCAAGAAGACTGGCATTTTCATACTGCTCTTCTTACTGACCACTCACAGCACTTTAGACTACAAACCACATTCACAGAGCACTTAACCTATATACATTAAGCCCTCCATGCAGCTGACATTCAGGATAAATCTAGAATTATGGATTCAACATGCAGGTCTTTAAATGTCAGTTTCTAAGTAAACAAGAAGCCCGACCCATCAACGCAAATGGGGAGGAAGCTTGATAGTGGCTAGGGCTGCCACGATTAGTCGACTAGTCACGATTACGTCGACTATCAAAATCGTCGACGACTGATTTAATAGTCGACGCGTCGTTTGAAGCTTTGTAAGATCCCAAAAGACGCAGGAATAAGTAGTAGGATTTAAGAGTGTAATAACGGACTGAAACAGAAGATGGCAGCACTGCATGTACAATGATGCCAGCTGCCGTTAAACCACGAAGAAGAAGAAGCTGTCCCAGAATTCATAGGGCAGCCCAGCTCAGTTGTCAACAATGGCGGTAGCTAGTTAGTTTTAATATTACTCTTATTATTCTTTCTGGGTCACAAAATAAACGTTTAAGATATTTTCAGGCGAGAATGTAGCTGTGTAAACCTCAAATATCTGCTCAGTTTATCAAGACACCACATATTTTCAAAAGCGCTCCGACGTTTTCGGAGACGTCTGTTACCCACTAGCTCGATAGCTAGCCGGGGGCTAGGCTAACTAGAGCCGTGAGAACACCGGACTCCCGCAAATCGTTTTCAAACCCACCGCCGTCTTTCACTACTCAGGTTAAACATGATATATAAGTCACTTAGATAACTTAAAAATGTTATTGTTTGGCTTTTTTCAGTGTTTTATTTGTTCCTGAGTAAATCGGTTTGGCTGAGATTAAAGTTATAGTTTTTACACAGCTGAATAAACGTCAAGCAGACAGCTGATTATCAGAAGTGTGAGATGCTCGAGAATTTACTCCGGTGAGTTTATTAAACTCCACCAAAACAATCTGCAAATTTCATTAAAATTTAATAAACTATCATCTTGTCTTTATTTTTAGTTAGCACATACCTTAAACACTTAAAGCTGTAAGCTAATGATAGTTATATGAGAGCAGATGCTGCTGGTTCAATAAGCTGTACGTTTTACATCCAGTGGATGATGATCTGATTAGTCGACTAATCGCAAAAATAATCGGTGACTAGTCGACTATCAAAATAATCGTTTGTGGCAGCCCTAATAGTGGCTAAAGCTACGCTAATGGCAAAACGGCAGGCATGCTAGTAGTTAACAACACAGACCGAATAAAACACAGAAGTGGCTTCTGGGTCTAAAAGATGAAGCCCACTATGCCTCGTGGTGGGAAATTAGCAAAAATAAAATAATAAAATAAAATAAAGCATAGAGCAAATAAAAGATTCTGACATGTCATTAAAAACATTAAAGAAAACATTTCTAATACATCTGCATGGAAAAATATTAGAACAATGACAGTTATTACTTCATATGACGACACAGTCAGATATATAAATCATCAGCACTGAAGCAGCATTGCTTATGAATGAGTTCTGCTCCCCTTTCCTGTTTAAATAAATGTCAATTACAGAAGCAAAGATTCCTCTTGCTCAAAGACACCACACATGTATTGTTTTATTCCAAATGTCAGTCAGCAGCCTCACTGATTACTACTAATGCTGGTTCAAGTTGACATGAGGTCCTGCCCAGTAAAAGTGAGTAACTCTAAAACAATTCCTAAAAACAGCAACAAATGAATATACGCAGTGTGATCCAGAAGAGCTGCACTCATACGGTGACTAACATGGGTCACGTGTTATTATCAGTTAACACCATGCAGCGAGTGATTATGCTCACATTATAGGGCTGAACATCATGTTAGTATATGACTCCTCTCTTAGAACGAGCATGTACGTACTTTTACGAAGAGGAAACAGAGCTGCTGAACTTTAACCTACACCATGAAATGAAACTGATGGCGTGCACTCTTGTACTGATTACTCTACACATAAAACATTGACACAACAAAGCTCAGACTGTGTCCTCTGCAAAACAACACCAGAAGACAAGAACAGCTTTAAAGTGGTGGTCCATCAGACCCGCCCCTCCCTGAGCCTGGTTCTGCCGGAGGTTTCTTCCTGTTAAAAGGGAGTTTTTCCTTCCCACTGTCGCCAAAGTGCTTGCTCATAGGGGGTCATATGATTGTTGGTTTTTTTCTGTTGCATTACTGAAGGATCCACTTCACAATATAGAGCATCTTTTTTGTGTTATTATTAGACATTATACGTATTATTTTAGATATTTCATATTTTAAATGTATTTAATTTACATTTATGATTCTATTCTATTATTGAATCTTACATCTCAAACAGCCGAGTCACAGTTTAGTCCAAGAAAACTGTTCTCAGTCATGCTGCTGTTTTTCCTCAGTGTCAGTTCACATCATAGTGCTCCATTATCAATCACACGACCTACTTCTCTACACAGACATGTTCACTCAATCTATACATGGACACATGTGACTACCAACATGTGATGCCGATTTGATAATTCGACGTGATATTTGACAACTCACTGCAGACACATCCCAACCTGAATAAACTACAAATCTGTGGGAAACATGCAAATGTTGTGACAACTCTGAAACCTGTGCAGCCCCAGTTTCACCAAACATTATTTAAACCAAATCTTTTCTTTTCCATTTAAGCTCCACAAACATTTGCTTTCACCATTAAAAAACCCTCCCTAATCCTCGCTGGCCGGGTCAGCTGTGAACATTAAAAATCATTAATATGCAGCACAACAATATAAGTGGGTCAATAAAAGGAGGCACCGATGAAGAGGACAAGGGCACAGCTGTTCATGTGCATGCCCTCAGAAGCCCACTGCAGTGATCCACACATCCCTCATCTGATTGGGCTCACATGACATCATCAGACCAGGAACTCGCTCCCATTGGCTGGAGGTGATATCATCATTCCGAGGAACGGATAAAGAGTGCAGGAACCCCGCCTCTGGTCCTTGTGCCTGACTCAGCTCCGCTTTTCCTTCAGAGGTGGTCTCATTTTCTTTGTTTACAGTTTACATAACCCGGGTTCTGTCCTCAAAGTCACACCATCCTCTCAGGTCATCTGGAGCAGTGATGTTGATGTGTTTAAATACAGGGTACAGTCTTTGCTTGATCACTGCGATCCTGCCATCTGACTGCTTCTAGGTTTTTGTTTTTTAAAATCTGACATCATAGCATATTTGGACTCAATCAGGATTTTAACAGGTAATCTGCAAAAACAAATGACTGGTATGGTATGTGGGAGGAAAGAAAAGCTAAGATAAAAACACTCCCATGTTAATAAAATAAGTTTTGTTGTAATGAGTTTTTAGTCAAAACGGGAGGATTGCTTAGACATGTGTCGCATAAAAGCTTTTCAGATATAAATAAATCCATATAATTAGAAATTAGGAGGAAAATAAACAGGGGATTATGTAGATTCTGTCACGAGGTACAGGAATCATATCTCCAGTTATTTTGGCATCATAAGGCTATAGTGTTGTTCGTCTATAAAGGTGAAAAGTACATTTCCTCTCATAATTCATCATTTTAAAGTTGTCCTGTAACTAAATTACAAATACATCCTTAATCAATCACGCTGCCAAAACAAGCTCATCCCTTTATAAACGGTTTAAATTTTACTTGAACCTGGAGTAACCAGATCTGACCCTTTCTGCTCCTCTGGGAGATTCCAGGAAGAAGAGGCTGTGAACTTTAACCCCCACCCGCATAATTCTGTTTAAACTCTGAACAATCATTTATAGCATTTTGTTAGAGCCATCGCCACAGCACTGATTATGGTTTTTACGCAGAGAAGAGGAAAAACAACCAGTGGGAAACTCCGCGGGCACAGAGGCACACCTCAGCAGCCACATGCAGAGAGCAGTGGTGGACTAATGAGCTTCTGCATGGAATCAAACTATTAAACATGTTAAAACATAAAGCACAATCACACCCAGGACACAGCTTTCTTTAGGTGGGGTTCAGACGCTGTTACACACAAAATCCTTTGTAATGCAGTAAAGGTAAAAACAATTAAAAAAAACAACCCTGCAGTTATGAAATGTTTATTTGCCTGGAGACACAAAATTGTCCTTTTCTTAAAGAATAAAAAAGGAAACTTCATTTACTTTCAGCTTAAACACAAACTTTCCTTTTTTTAAAATTGTAGAAAGGTGAGATGACAACTCTTTAATCATAGCTTTAAATATATTTTGATTGAACATTTAAATACAGAATCATGAAAAAGGAGCTTGTCTAAGTATTATCAAGCTTTGCAGAAGCACACCTGACCCGACTTGCTTCAGTCGAATGTGCTGCAGCTGGTTTCTGACAGGTTAGAGATTCAAGATTCAAGATTCAAAGTGTTTATTGTCATGCATCACAAGAGAAAAAGGCATTTCTCTGTGCAATGAAATTCTTGTGCTGTCCACCCACAGATGCCGCTTAATATATAGAATAAAACATATAAATACAAATAGTACAAATAAATAAATGATGACAGAAAAGGAGGCAAAAATATGGAGATTGAAACAGATGTGTGCAAAAGAGCGAAAGCAGAATATGCTGGCTTAATATATAAGATGATGTGCAATATATATATTCTATTACTGTTCAAAAAAATAGTTATACAGAGTTAATGCACAGATGTTGAAATGAGCTGCACAGCTGCACGCAGAGGCCGACTCCAAACCCTGACGAAACAGTTTCACTGACACGAAATCTAATGCCACCATCACAAGATAACGCATCCTCGGGTTTACTTGTGAACATAATCTCTTCATCTCTTCAGAGAAAAACGTTACGTTGAAACCGAGCACACCATTGCTTTTCTTGTGACATTACCAATAAGTCTGATGTGTCACATGACCCTCTTCCTATTGAAAAAACAAAAGTTGTATCCAAGATGGCCGACTTCTAAATGGCCACCATGGTCACCACCTATCTTGAGGAGTTTGCCCCTCACATATACTAATGTGCCACAAACAGGACTTTAATATCACCAACCATTCCCATGTTATTACGCTGTATCCATATAAATGGCCCACCCTGTACATTATTTTTATGTTGCCCATTTAACCACAAAACTTTTCAACACCATAAGACACATCTAGGTGAAAAGTTACTATATGTACAGAGGCAGTAACGGCAATTTTACCAATCTAAGCACATCGCTGAGGATCTGTGAGAGCATTAGAGAACAGCCCACCAGTAACAGCAGCTACAGGTATCACATAAAAACACCACAAACCACATACAGACTCATCTACAGGAGTTATTCTGACTTTTGAACGTGCAGCACAGCCGTGTGTGTGCGCAGGCTTTACGCGTTGTCTCCTTTCTATGCTGCTGGATCTACTCACTAAACTTGTTACTTTTTCTGTGGTACAAGGCGCCCTGTTTGTGTGGAACGATGAGATAAGCTAAAACTGGAATATCATTTTTTTTCCTAAGTGTTACTGGATGTTGATTTAGAAATGAACATTGTGTTTCCTCTATGTTCTTTTATGTAAATCAAACAATATCAAATTGTGTGCATATCGCTAAAATGCTAAACCAAGAAGTTTATATTTTATATTTATATTACATTTATATCCCCACTGTGGGGGATAGGTTAATTGATTAATTCCAATTGCCCATAGGTGTGAATGTGAGCGAGGATGGTTGTCTGTCCCTGTGTGTTGGCCCTGCGACAGATTGGTGACCTGTCCAGGGTGTACCCCGCCTCTCGCCCTGTGACAGCTGGGATTGGTTCCAGCGCCCCCCGCGACCCTGAAAAGGATAAACGGAGCCGAATGGATGGATGGATTACATTTATATTACATTTTTCCTTCACTTTAGTTCTTTATTTATGTTTTGGCCTTCCCCCAAAGGAGAATAAGCTTTATGAGAAGGCCCACACCTATTTTTACATATAAAGGAAAAACCCTGGATATACAGCTCAGTTCTTCTCTTTTTCCACCTCCTTAACTGTACGAACTATATGTCAAACAAATAAAAAGAGAAAGAAAACCTTTTCATCCTGTCCTCACTAGCTTTAGGTAATTACCTTCACCCTAATCCATAATAGCTGCTCTCGTGTAGTTTCAGAGAGAAAAATATGACTGAGAGCGTCATGTGCTTTTTTATCTCTCACCAAATGTGCACAGATGAGAGGCTGCACAGCTCGTGTGAGTCACCGCCGTCTCAGCGGGCCTGAATGCAAATCGGCTGATGTTTTTACACAGATGTAAGCACAGAATACCCAGGAGGCTGCTGAACACGGTGCGGACGCTCTGTTCTGACCTCCTGAACTTTATGTGCTGCGAGATAAGAAAGAACCTTCACTTGAATCACTGAAGGTAAAAAGACAAGCTTGAGCTTGGCCTGTGCCATGAGGAGCAGATAAACTGTAGATAAAAACAAATAAATCACTGACTGAATCCAGCACACTAACCTGCAGCGGTCTCCGTCAGAGTCCCTGCCGAGCAGGCTCCTGAGGGACCAGCGAGAGCGGCGGCTGGGTGACGGACTACGAGACCAGGAGCGAGACGGCGGTACGAGGAGGTCATGTGACGGACTGTCCCGACCTTGCTTCGCTGTCTCCATCTCAGTAACCAAAGAGGGTGAGGGACTCCGATGTTGAACAGCTCCCCTCTCTGTGGACGACTCTATCACGATTTGTGGAGTTTTGCCCCATTGCGGCTTATAAGCACAGCCTTGCTCTTCCTGTTTCCGCCTTTTGGTTCTTGTCCTACTACGGTGGGAGCCACGGGGTCGGTCGGAGCGCAGGGGTCTGGGACTAGGCGAACAAGACCAGGACTCTGTGTCCGAGGACGGCGGGAGGACGGTCAGCATTGGGACGGGGATGGGCTGAGCCAGAGTCATGCCCTCTGGTCTTGCAGGAGGGGACATCGTCATCTTTTGAGCTTTTCAGTCAAGGCCATCAAGAAGGACGAGCATTTAAAACCGACCACGGCGTTTCAGTCATTATGTCGGCCACAGACAGCGACTTACTGATTACGCACCATGTTTCCTGTGAATTTAACAGATTTTCTTCTGAAGGTGCTGGTTAACTTCTCCTGAAGTGGTAAAAAAGGCAAAACAGCTTTCAAGTGAACAGGTTTGAGGGTTTCTTGCACAGAAAAAATACGCAGCAGGAAACTTGTTGGCAGTCTCAGTTTCAGTTCTTCAACCAATCCACTTCCCGCTGTCCAGTCTGTACATATATGCTGGCAACAAGAGGCTAGAACGCCCTGCGATCCTCCCACTTCTGTGTTCAGCTTAGAAGTCTCACTCTTTCGAGTTTAGGCAGACTTTCCTGAGAAAGGGAGCCTCAGAGAAAAACATAGCACTGTCTGGAAGGAGCCACCTGAGGAGCAACAAGAGCAGAAACCTGGCGTTCAAAACGCTGGCCTGCCTGGACCTGACCACAGCTATCATAAATCTGCTTCCTCACATACAAGTTGTTAAAGTAATGGTTTAACTGATTAGAGACATTTCCGTCAGACGGCAATGATTATCAGAAGACTGATCAATAGAATTCATCTGTAATGAGCTAATTTATGTTTGACTATTTTTAAAGAAATTCTCCCTTCAAGAAACTCTGAAATAGCCAAAACTGGGTGAATGTGAATGTTTAGATAACAGCCACTAATTAAAACCTCAAGAGACCAATTTTTAAAACGCAGCTGCTCCTGAACAGATATGCAACCTTTATGATCAAACAAGCCAAATAGGGGTAAATTAGCCGATAGACATTACTGATTGGTGTAAATGTTGTTTTATTTGTGAATTAACAAGAGATCCAAAAACCCCGAAAGAGCCTCTGTTGATTTAAAAGGGTTGATTTCAAGCGCAATAATTCCCCCTCCCTGCTCAGTTTTATTTGCTTTAGGTTTGAAACATTAAGAGATGCTGGAGTTTTATATCCTGTGGAAACATAAAATAAATAGTTAATAACAGCTACCACCTATATACCTCAAAGACGCCTCAACTCATAGTAAACTTTCAGTTTTCTAAGATAGCTTGTAGATTGAGAAAAATTTTTTTTAATTTTTTTGTCAGAAAAGTTATACACCAGGGAACATTTTCAACTAGCTTTTTTTCGATATGGTTCAATTGACTTAAACCTCAAGCTGAATTATGTTTACCAAATGGGCAAAAATAACAGCAACCACCCCACACTTCTTTTCAGTATGAGACACAAACACAAACTTTGGAAAATCTGTGGCTGGTATCAAGGCCCAGCTGGCACTGCCAAGGCCAACACTATCTGAAAACACAGTGCAGACGGGTCCTCCAACAGAGAATCACTTTGTAATTGCTTGTGCATCATTTTTTGTTAAAGTTTCTTGTGTTTACAAACTGAAACAACATTGTGCAAAACCCAGAATGTGTGTTAGCTTCAGTCTTTGGTTAAATTTGTTATCACAGCCCACCTGATGAGGCTTTGGTGCAGATGTTTATAGAGATTTTGGAGGTCAACACCCCTGCCTTCAAAACTGCTGTGTGTATGTTTTTGTAATAACTATTGTGAACTTCTTAAAATCATGATCCTCATAAATACTCTCTGCATTAGAGCAAAAACACTAAAGCTACACTGACACCAATGAAACATAATCATAACATTTTCAAACAGTGAAACGAGGAAATCCACTCTGCAAAATAAAATGATATTAGCAAACGCGAAGCTACGATAACTCTGATAACTCCGTGTGTTACGATAACCTGTGTGTGTGTGTGTGTGTCTCCATTGTTTGCCTTCAAAGCGTGAACTTCCAAGGCTAGGGCCCCGGCACGTCTGACAGTATTTGATGTGATCTGTTTGAACAAGAACAATCTTGGCACTGACTTGTTTGCCCAGAGTAATCCAGCCACCGTGATCCCCGTGCACACACGAGCGAGCCTTATCTGTCCTCGTCGTGAAACGAAGCTCCTCCGACTGCACCAACAAACACACCGACTACAGCCGAGTCAGACGCACTAGCTCTGCGGTTTAAACTGTGCAAAAGTCTGCTGCTCGGTTCGTCGCGGTGCAGAAAATAACCACCTGAAAGATTTCCGACCTCCTGCCAACCGTTAAACAGCCGCAGCGCAAAGAAAGACCAAGAAAGAAGAACAACAAACTTTTAGAGCCTTAAAACTCCTCAAAAGTCAGTAGAAGTCCTACCTCCCATTGGACGAGTTTCCTCCGTTTCTGTTATCCTGTTCGGCCTCGAAAACCAGCCGGGCCACGGTGCGGGACGTGATGTTAAAATCCACTTTCTCACAGGAACACATCAACATGCTTCGGATGCACAGAGAGGCATCAGCCGGCCGGCTCCAGCTAACTGTTAGCCCCTTTAGCCAGCTAACCTTAAACACAGACCCGAGCTCTGAAGGCCACGACAATGATGCCGCTCAGACTTTATTCGCAGCACAGAAAGTTCTTCTTACGCCTCCTCCATTTCACTTTTTTAAAAACATACCCTCCCTCACCCTGTTCTTAAACTGAATTTAAAGATAAAGACCAAAGTTAGCTCAGCACTGGAACCAAACTAACTCGCTATTGAAGTAACAGACAAAGCGTTTTTTGTCGAAAAGTGAAAAGGACGAGACCAGGGCGACTAGCTTAGTGCGCGGGGGGGAGCTGTGCTAAACCTCACCAATAAAACACAACTCCTGCTGTCTTTTTCATAAATAAACACACAAAACACACACAAAAATGTTTAAGTCTATATGTTATGATTAAATTAATTTTTCGATGTATGTGCACATACACACACATCTAACAGCCAAACGAAACGAACCCCCCACGGACAAACTTTGTGGTACGATCCGAGGAAAATAACTGTCCTGAGGATGTGTGGCGAGAAGAAGAGTGTTTACATCAAACAAACGAAACCTGCTGAGAACTGGTTTTCAGTTTAGCTTCCATCAGCTTTAACCTTCGCATTATTATATTATATATTATACTTCTGTCACCTCCACCTGGGTCTCTATGACGCGGAGGCTCTTTTACTTCCAGGACAAGAAAAAAAATAAAGTAAAAATAAATTCGGTGATGTCACAACAGCAGAGATTCTGGGCAGCAGGTATCTGACCCGGTGGGAAATCCAAAGATTTGGCTTAATTTCAGAGTTTGTTTGAAGGGAGCAAATGTTAACCACCGCTGATGCAAAGGAGCATAGCGACCTCTTGTGTTTAAAGAGGCCTACTGCAACAACTAGTAACCCCACGCGCTGGAAATACTGCGTGTCTGTGAGTCCCTATTAAGTGAATCACAGTCCTTTAAGAAATAAGAGTGTGATTGACATCTCACCTGCTTCCGCTTGCAGAAGCATCATTTGTAGGAAGGATGCAGTCTTTGGGCGATAGGTATACCAGGTCACCTGGTCTGCAGTGGAGAATAAAAGCAAACACAAATAATGCAAATGCATAACTGTAGACGAGGTTTTGTTTGAAATTCATTTAATATATTAAAATGCCATTTTAAAGGAACGGCATAGCAGTTTCACGCTTTACAGTTACAGAATTAAAAAAATACAGTTTTTATATAATCTTAATAAAGGTCAAGAAGCCACATTATAAAGTAAGTGGTGGCGTACGTACACCTCACGCAGGACATTATTTATGTAACAGAAAAAACAAAATTCAGTGAGAATCTCGGGTATTCTGTATCATTTTCGAAAGAAATAATTATTTTCCATTTTCCCGTGTAATATTATCACTACTGAGACAGGATTTATCAGTCTGTGCTCATATTGTTTAAACGTTTAAACAAAGTAACAGTTTAAATGTGGATTCATTCATATTTTTTATGCTCATAATCTTTATTTTGACTGTAATGTCTTAATGAGAATTGGTGTAATTAAGATCTGCAAATATGAACTAAACCTTTCACCAGAAGGGGCAGCATTTTGAAACGTTTTCAGAAGCAACATGTTCTCATCCTAAAACATAACATATCAACGCTATGTGACAAATCATCGGGATAGTACGCTTTTGGAGGTATGAGAGCCGTTTGGAATGAATCTAGACATGTACATTCATTTGAATCGCTTTGGAAAACACTATCTGATATGGTTAAGGTTAGTGTTAGCGCTGGAATAGACGGCTGGAGCGTGTGTTACCGCTGCGAACGCCGTTCTGTTGGATTCCATCCACAATCCGGAGCGTACCATAGGGATGTGGAATGTTACATTTCGCGTTACTACGATACGCCTCAGGATGTAACAAATCATCGGTATGTTACGTGTTGGGAATGAGAATGCTCTGGGATGAGAATGGATGGATTTCAAAAGAAAATAGCCCTGAACTCGTTTCCTGTGAATTAGAATAAATTCCTTTTTATTTGTTAGGTTAAATAACGGGGTACATCAACTTTGTGCTCCATCTTGTGGTACAAAGTGGTATTGCATTAAAGTACAGCTCGGCCCCAGTTCAAGTTCAGTTGATGGCGATGAAGTCATAGCTGTAGATGTTTCTTCTTATTCTGTTCATCGTTTTAGTGAATTCTGTAAGGTTTTAAATTATTTTATGAAAAGACTAATGCAGAATGTTTACGATCAGTTTGCAATCTTACACATGAGAAGAAAAAAATCCTCATAGTTGCAGTGGGTTTTTTTTCTGCCTCCTCCATCAGGCAGAGGTATTCATGTAGGCAAAAAGAGATTCAGAGGTGGCATGAAATCATAATTCTCATTTTTGGTAGTAATAAAAGAATTTGTTGTTGAAGAAAAATCAACCTGTCATAGTTAATTACATCTTTAATGTTTTTTTGGTGGGAATGTTTCCCAAGAATCACCATTGAAATCTGCACCTGTTAATGTACAGGCATGTACAGACATACAGAGAAGCTTTAATTATTGTGACATCATTGGGTCACAAGAAGATGCAATATACTTTATTGATCCCCCAAGTTTTGAAGTTTCTGTGTTAAATAGCAGCTAAATAGTTATCAAATAGCTCCATGAAATAAAAAATATGATGCTCAGACAAACTAATTTAACAAGGTCACAAATACAAGACAAAAACAACACATTTAAACTGGAAAAGTGAACCAAAATCAAATAAAGGAGCTCAGTGATCATCTAAATAAGATCAATCTCTGTGTGTTGTGGTTTGTGTGGAAACAATTTGTGTGTCTCTCAAGGTTTTTACAGTTTTAGGTGTTTTGCATGCAAAGTTTAACTTTATCATATTTACAACCTATATTTGAGATTTTATTGATCTGTCACTATACCGCACTTTCTAAAAGTCCATATTTCCATAGCTGTTCTTGCACTTCAGCAGCTCAACCACGTTATGAAACAGAGACATTTGTAGTTCTTTGAGGAGAAAAACTCATATAAAGAAGTTTTTTAGTCTTTAACTACACAACCACTTTTGAATTGTCTTTAACGTACCCGTCAGTTTTGATCCCGAGCCAGCAGCTGCCTCTGCATCCTCTCAAACTGATGACAAAGCATCACAGTGACTTGGCAATTTCGGATTCTCCGTAGCGTCTGCAAGGCATCTCGAGTGTTTGTTCCTCCGCCTCCTGCAATCAACGCCTCGCTGGGCGCTGCCGCTGCCGCTGCTGAGCATATGCGGGAACTGCTGCGCTCCAGGTTACAGGGAGTTGTGTTGTTGAGCACTTCTGGCTGCTGAACCATGCGGAGCAGGAGGGGCTGGAAACTCGATCTGAGCTAAAAATAAAGAATCATCACCAGCATAGTGAGATAGGAGGTGTGTCACTCACTGTGTGTACGCATGTGTTGGGTCACAGAGGTGCACACACACACACACACTCACACACACACACACTCACTCACACACACACATGGGGGGTTTATCATGTGTCAACATTTCCTTGAAGTCCCCCCTCCCGTATGTTCTGCTCTGGGAATTTCTGTAACCCTCCTGATTTTTGCTGCCATTATCATTCACAGACACACACAAGGCCAAAAAAAGAGCAAAGAGGTAAGGACGCTTATCGCTCTAGTTACATCACACGACCACATCCTTAACCTCCAAATCAACTAAAATACACAAACGCACACAAACGCACACAAACACGGCGTGTATCCCACCGCCTGCTCACATTTGAATTATTTTCTCCAAATATTTGTACGACCTCACAGAGGGACGTGTTCAGGTTCACCTCACGCATCACGAGCCATTCCCCTTTAAAAACAATCCAGCCCGCTACATTCATCACGCCACCTCACCGCCTGCATCCTCCACGTGAATGTCTTTGTCAGCACGCAAGTTGAGGCCTTCAGTCGATGTCTGTTTTGGCAGCCTTGACTTGAGTGGCCTTGTTTCTGTGGCAGGCATTGACCCACTGTCAGACTCTCCAATGGCAGAAATCAAGACAAACCGAATATTACATTTAGTGGCTGGACACGAGGGAAGTGCCGGGTTTGGAATCAGGTTTAAAGAGGCTGATGAGTGCAGTTTACAGCAGGACAGGCAGGAAGTGTGAAAGATGTCAGAGTCAGTGTGGAATATTCAGATGGATTTAAAGCAGGAACAAGACATGTGGTGTCTAAAAGAGGAGAGGAAACACGTTTTTAAAGGAGCTGGGACATGATGTTTAATAAAAACTAATAATTTTCCGCGGCTGTCAGATTTATTTCGGTTCATGGGTTATCTTCACGCCAAACTTTCCTTTCTTTGGTCCTTTCTTCTCTCTGTCCTTGTTTTCATTCATTCCTTTCCTTCATTCCTTCCTCTGGCCTAGCTTCCTTTGTTGTTTCTTTCTTCCTTTTCTGCTGAATTTGCCTTCCTCCTTTCTTCTTGTCCATCTTTCCTTATTTTGTTATTCTTTCTTCTTCCCTCTTTTGTCGCTCGTCTTGCTTTCATTTTATTTTTTTTAAAAATCTTTTTTGTTCTTCTCCCTTTTGATATTTTCTTCATTTTTAACATTTCCCTGGTTTCCTTATTTAGTTTTCACTCATCTTTCTTCTTGACTTTCCTCCTTTGTTGTTTATTTCTTTTCTTTTCCTGTTCCTCCATCTTTCTTTCAACACTCCCAGTTTTCTCTCTCCCTTTGCTGTTCCTTGGTTCCTTTTTGATCTTTTCTCACTTTTTCTTTATTTCCTATTTGCCTGCTGTCTTATGAGCACACCTGTGTATTTTATTCATGCATTTAATACATCTTTAACCTTGTAACAAGTCCGATCAGTAAAACCGTTATATATTGTAGAGTTTACCCCGACCCCCATTAAATATTTCACTTTTTAAATGTGAAACTTTTACTTTTGTCTTCTTTTAACATACATTGTCTCACTGAATTTATTTTAAATGTGCAACACTTCTGATTACTAAGTTTTGATAGACACTGCAGTTCTTTTCTTAAAGTTGCCACAAACGTGTTGTTGTTGTTTTTGTATCTCTGCTGAGGCGTCCTTATGGATTTCTGTGAGTACAGCTGGAAAACACATTTAAGTTCTGGTAAAACCTGCAATCAAACTAGCAAAGTCTGTCTATAATTCAGAGACAGCATCATTTTAATGTTGATGGCACATGAGAACAGCAACAAGCACTGGTCCCCTGGATGATTTTGATATTTTACTGGAGAAAATTTGAAAACTGCACTTTGAGTGAATGCTGACGGTCATATTGTGGGAGATGCTCAGTTAAAGTTTTGGTGCAGTGGTTCCTTTTGGCTCAAAAAGCCTTCCCAATCTGGTCATGTTTAACATTTGTAAATGTTTATGTCTGTACAAATATTGAACCATGAAGGAAAATGTTGAACTTTTTACTGAAGTTATTGTATGAATGAAAGCAGCTGATTGTGAGCTATCCTTTAATCTCTGAGCTGCTTTTGTTTTCACTTTGTTTGTTTAACAAATCCTATGGTGGTTATTTTGCATGTCAGCCCTGCAGCTCCTTTCAGGAAAGAACGAACACGAAACACAGAACAGTAAACTGTGTGTATAGTAGTACACACTGAGAAAGAATATACGTCTGTTTGGCCACAACAAATTTCCCTGTATATGAAGTTATATGTAAAGTTTTCCTCTTTTGCAGGCTTGTGATTCGTCAGTGTTGGCTGTAGTGTTGCTGCGGCGGTCACGTTGTGGTTGTGGTTCAGGTCTCATCTTCTCAGGTTTCGTGCTGGCTCTCAGCGTTCGAAATGCCCAACTCTCCTGGATTCACACGCTCTAAATTTAGCTGCCTTAAAGTCAGACAGGACAGCACGGGAGACTTAAAACTCCTGAAACACAGAGACTCAACTTTTTGATATAAATGAAGCATTTCCTGTGCTCTGAAGCTCTCTTTTGGCCTCAGTGAAATTAAAGATTGTTGAGCTGTTGGACCAATGGGAAAATCAAAGTGTGGATTCACATGGAAAATGAAATTCATTGGGAATCAAGAGGCAGACATGTAATCTCAGACAACACCGATATTTCTCTGCAGGCTTGACCGAGGCTCCCGCAGAGATGAGACTCTACTTTTCTTTGTTAGTTGTCTTCAGTCTTTTTGGTAAGTCCAAAAAAATCCTTCCTGTTCTTCAACTTTAACTTTTGACTCTGAGAAACGATCAATGCTGGTGGCTGAAGTTTAGCTCTAATACATGAAAACCCTTTACTTTGACCGTAAAGTTCTCTTATTCTGGAAAGTTGAAAATGACTATAAACGCAATAAAACTAAAAAAGTTTACGAATTTAGTTTGTTGGACAAATATCATCAGATTCCTGATGATATTTGCACCAAAACAGTGATCTGACATTCACGGCGGCCTTTTCGATACAATGTTGCATAACTGTCTTCATAACTGTCTGTGACTGGTTACATTTATTCTTTAGTTTCTTCTTTTTTTGTTTATTGTATTTTACAAATAAACAAATCCTGTTTTATTTTTTTTATTTTTTGCATTGCATTGTATTTCATTTCTATTGTCTTTATTTACAAAAGATGATATAAGAATATCTGCATCTATCTGTAGCCCGCTGTCCTTCTTTTCAGCCTCTCATTTTTCTCCAACTGCAGTCACTGTGTTTTTCGTGGTGTTGACATGTAGAGTTTAATTAGAAATAAAAATACTCACTTATTGCTGTTTGCAGTAGCCGTCACACCTGCACACCTGCGTTTTCCGTCTGTGTGTTGTTGAAGTTGGGGCGGGGACGACAGAAACAGACCGGACGCTTCCTCAAAGAGACGCCTGTTCCTGTTCGATGCATCATTTGCATCCGGAAGGACTGAATGATGCGTCTGTTTTGTTTTTCTGAATACAAACAATGATGTGTTCAATGACGTTTGCACACATTTCTAGATTTGATGATAAGAAGAGAAGAAACACAGACAGATGTGTTTTTTAGAGCGACAACGTGCAGCATGAAAATTTCCTGGAGCTGAATCAGTCTGCTGACTCGTGTACGTGAGGGCTTTACTCACATACAGTTAATGCTACATGCAAAACATGTCTAACTTCCAGAGTTTTCAGCTTTTACGACTGTCTGTCTGATGATTACACTGTTTGTTTTTGCCTAAATGAACACTGACTGGACACATCATTAGGTACATTTTGTTAGTACTTTTGGCTTCAGAACTGCAGTAACTCTTTATGGCACTGATTCAACAAGGTACTGAAAACATTCCTCAGAGATTTGGGGCCAAATTAAAATGACAGCATAACACATTTGCTGTAGGTTGGTTATTAGACCAGGCAACATTTTTCCAGTCTTCTGTTGTGCAGTTTTGGGGAGATTGTGTGAATTGTAGCTTCAGCTTCCTGTTCTTAGCTGACAGGATTAACAGCCGGTGTGGACTTCTGCTGCTGTAGCTCGTCTGCTTTTGTACTTAGAGATGCTCTTCTGCAAACCTTGGTTCCAACAAGTGGTTATTTGAGTTTGTTGCTCTGGTCTGGCTCCTCCTGCGGCTCCTGGATATTTCCTGTTTCTCTGTAAATCTGAGAGATTAATCCACTTTTTTGGTCTTCATTCTGATGCTGAGATTCAGCAGGTCGCCTCAAACATGTCTTCATACATGGTAAATGCATTTAGTTCCTGCCACATGATTGGATGATTAGATATTTGTATTAGCGAGCAGTTCAGTAGGTCTACCTACAGTGGGGCAAAAAAGTATTTAGTCAGCCACCGATTGTGCAAGTTCCCCCACTTAAAATGATGACAGAGGTCAGTAATTTGCACCAGAGGTACACTTCAACTGTGAGAGACAGAATGTGAAAAAAAAAAAATCCATGAATTCACATGGTAGGATTTGTAAAGAATTTATTCGTAAATCAGGGTGGAAAATAAGTATTTGGTCAATAACAAAAATACAACTCAATACTTTGTAACATAACCTTTGTTGGCAATAACAGAGGTCAAACGTTTACTATAGGTCTTTACCAGGTTTGCACACACAGTAGCTGGTATTTTGGCCCATTCCTCCATGCAGATCTTCTCAAGAGCAGTGATGTTTTGGGGCTGTCGCCGAGCAACACGGACTTTCAACTCCCGCCACAGATTTTCTATGGGGTTGAGGTCTGGAGACTGGCTAGGCCACTCCAGGACTTTCAAATGCTTCTTACGGAGCCACTCCTTTGTTGCCCGGGCGGTGTGTTTTGGATCATTGTCATGTTGGAAGACCCAGCCTCGTTTCATCTTCAAAGTTCTCACTGATGGAAGGAGGTTTTGGCTCAAAATCTCACGATACTTGGCCCCATTCATTCTGTCCTTAACACGGATCAGTCGTCCTGTCCCCTTGGCAGAAAAACAGCCCCATAGCATGATGTTTCCACCCCCATGCTTCACAGTAGGTATGGTGTTCTTGGGATGCAACTCAGTATTCTTCTTCCTCCAAACACGACGAGTTGAGTTTATACCAAAAAGTTCTACTTTGGTTTCATCTGACCACATGACATTCTCCCAATCCTCTGCTGTATCATCCATGTGCTCTCTGGCAAACTTCAGACGGGCCTGGACATGCACTGGCTTCAGCAGCGGAACACGTCTGGCACTGCGGGATTTGATTCCCTGCCGTTGTAGTGTGTTACTGATGGTGACCTTTGTTACTTTGGTCCCAGCTCTCTGCAGGTCATTCACCAGGTCCCCCCGTGTGGTTCTGGGATCTTTGCTCACCGTTCTCATGATCATTTTGACCCCACGGGATGAGATCTTGCGTGGAGCCCCAGATCGAGGGAGATTATCAGTGGTCTTGTATGTCTTCCATTTTCTGATGATTGCTCCCACAGTTGATTTTTTCACACCAAGCTGCTTGCCTATTGTAGATTCACTCTTCCCAGTCTGGTGCAGGTCTACAATTCTTTTCCTGGTGTCCTTCGAAAGCTCTTTGGTCTTGGCCATGGCGGAGTTTGGAGTCTGACTGGTTGAGGCTGTGGACAGGTGTCTTTTGTACAGATGATGAGGTCAAACAGGTGCCATTCATACAGGTAACGAGTGGGGGACAGAAAAGCTTCTTACAGAAGACGTTACAGGTCTGTGAGAGCCAGGGATTTTCCTTGTTTGAGGTGACCAAATACTTATTTTCCACCCTGATTTACGAATAAATTCTTTACAAATCCTACCATGTGAATTCATGGATTTTTTTTTTCACATTCTGTCTCTCACAGTTGAAGTGTACCTCTGGTGCAAATTACTGACCTCTGTCATCATTTTAAGTGGGGGAACTTGCACAATCGGTGGCTGACTAAATACTTTTTTGCCCCACTGTAACAGAGTGTATGCAGGTGTTTTATTGATACGTGTGTGACTGTAATCTTCATGTGCAGGGCGATTAAAACTATTCTGGTCTGTTATGACATGATTTATGTCGCTTTTTCTTCTTATTGCAGCCTGTGTGCTAAATGATGTGATATGTGTGTGTAACTGGAAATACACGAGCTCTTTTATTTTGGGTATTTTTGCCTTTAGTTTTGTTCTTTGTCTCTCTACTTCTTGTTTAAGTAAAGTTTTGCTTGCTTGATAATTGTGACTGCCGACAGATTCATTCACAAAGTTCTGATTTATTTCTTCTCTTGTATTTTTTTTCTCTGTCTGCTTCTATTTTATATTTCTTCTCCTACTTCTTCTTCCCCTCGTCCTCTCTCTGCAGTGTCTCAGTGCCACGCCGGCTGTTCTGAGGTGGATTCTCTGACTGAGGCTGTGGCGGGACGAGGATTCCTGCTGGGCTGCATCTCCTGTAAGAGACGAGAGGAGGTCCCTGCACGAGCCACCGTAGACTGGCATTTCAAGCCTCTGGGAGAGGAGGAGTTCAGGCATGTAAGTTTTACAAAGTTCTCTAGTGACTCTTTTTATCGTTGATGTTTTTTCTTGTTTCTTGACACAAACATAAAAAGAGCAACACTGTTCTGGACCACTTTCTACAGAATAACAGCATCACTCACATCCAGCACAGTGTGGATGGAGTTTGCACCGGAGAACCCAGTGCGGGGAAAACACCTGCACCACTCTGTGTGGGCAAATAACTCCACAGACACAAACACCATGGCATAAATTACACAGTAAACTGCTGCCACCATGGATACGTGTTGGAAAATGGATGGAGGGATAGATGGATGAGTGGATGGAGGGATGAGGGATGGATGGGTGGATATATGAGGGATGGAGGGAGGGAAGATGAACTGTTTTATTTGTGTGTGTTTCTCCTTTGTTCATCTTAGATCAGCAATCCCCAACTCTTTTTGCACCACGGCCTTTAAGGTGTCGCAGATGAACACAACAAAATAAAACGATTAGCGGTACCAAAAAAAAGAAGATTTCTTCATAACACACAGGAAAAGACCCAGAGAAACCGAGTTAATGATAAAAACGATAAAAAACCATGAAAAACATACATTTCACACCTGAGCCTCAACTCTCACGGCCCGCTACTAAACGACTCACGGCCCAGTACCAGTCCATTGGCGGCGTGTCGGGAACCGCTGCCTTAGATGACTGATCACTGATTGGTGGAGCGTGTGAGGGTCCGTACATGTAAGCTCACATGTATCCCTTCAAACTTTTTTATTATGAAGTGTACCCCTTGTTAAGGGTTCAAATATTGAGGAGGAGAGTAAAAACAACCATGGTCCAGAAGTGCTCGGTCAAACAACTGATTTTAATGACCACACGCAGCGTGGGGAGATGTACAATCCAAAACACCAGCTGTAGATCTCCACCCAAAAAGACACTTCAGATTGCTTTTGATTCATCAGGGTTAACGCCCCCTCGTGCGTCATCAGATACAATACATGCATTCGTCAAATCAAAACCACAATGACTTTTAACACAGTTTGAAAAGAACATTGTCTCCGTCTCCACGGCAGCTGCTTCCTGTCCATCTTCTGACCCTCGCTTAGCAATTCTGCCCGCACAAAAATGCAGTTGCAAGCAAATATATCTGAACTCTCACCTAGAACATAAGCCTACCTACAGTGTGTGCAGGTGTGTGTCTCGACCTCACACAAACTTTGTCTTATGAGAAGAGAGGCCAATTCTCCTGTGCATAATAACCTAACTGAAACTATATCTGTAATATGTTGAATAAATGTTTTAATCAAGAACAGCTCCTCAAAGTAACTTTCACAAGCACGCTCTGTAAAAGCCTGCGCTTCCTGTCTACTTTGCACAGAGTGTACTCAGAGTTAGGCCTTTCTTTTATAACGCAATATAATCTACATATAAACATTTAAGATTATAGATTTAACTCAACAGTTTAACGTGGTTATAACTGCACCTGTAATAAAGGCTGACTGGGTGCCAATATGTTTAAACATCTGAAAACAATATCAATGCTGTAGATTGTGTTATTAATGTTATTACTGCAGTGGTAATGATGATGACCATGAACAATAGCAGCAAAATATTTCTCTAATCCCCACACCCTGACACATCTCTGACGAGTTTTTGGTCTCAGTCATTTGTTTAAAGTCCTACTGAATACATGGTGATATTTATTTGCTCAAAAGGACAATAAAGGAGGGGATGTTATAGAGCAGGCCTACCTTATTACCGATCAACTTATATGTGTCTATTTCATTATGTTCTATTCAAATATAAGTGAGGGAACAAGTATAACTAAATTCCCAGTTTTTAATTCTTTCCCTATCTCAGATTTTCCACTATGACCATCCTGTAGCTGACATCCTCCATGAAGACTTCAGCGAGCGCCTGGTATGGCGCGGGACACTAAATGATGACCTTCAGATGGGAACCGTGTATGTTAATAACGTCACCTTCAATGACACTGGGACGTATCGCTGCACCTTCCACCGTACCCTCTTCCTGCCGCTGTCTCCTGAGCTTGTCACTGTGGAGAAGGAGGTGGAGCTTAGTGTGGTGGCTGTAGGTAAGGAGGATGGATTTAAATCCTTCAGTTATACAAAATATTGTTGTTCCAAGCAGTGTTACAAAAGATCTTCTTCTCTATGCATGCTGGGCGGATAGAAGAGAAGCTAATATGGGAGAAATACGCCCCTGTTAGGCTTCTCTCTGAAGCTTCATTGTCAGTTCCTGTTTCCCAGCCAATCGCGAGCTGACTGATGTGATCTCGGAGATAATGATGTACGTGCTGATCACGTTCCTGCAGCTGTGGCTCATTGTGGTTCTGATCTACTGTTACAAGAAAATCTGGGACGAGCACGAAGCACGTCAAGCTAAAAAGGCTCAGGCTGGGTAAGTCACGTCTGTTGATCAGGTGATCTGTTCACAGGAAACAGGTCATTTTGGTTGTGTTGGTTTTATATCTAAAAACATTGTTGTGTCTCCTTCGTGCACTTGCAGACAGGGAGAATCTAAAGATAACTGTGACGGGGTGCAGCTGGACTAACATCAGCGGTGAGTTGCTGTATAAATTCTCTGTACACGGAAGAATGTCTTCCACTTTGATTTTTGTGATTGTATCTTTCATTTTTTATATCCATCAGATTGCTACACCACGATTCTGATGAAATGGAGCTCAGGCAGAAGATCAGAGCATTTTGTTCTTTGAGATGGACCTGCTCATTTACACCTTCATGTTTCTTTTTCTTTTGTGGACTCTGCTAGAGCGGCTTTGCATGATTACAATTCAAAATAATCCTTATTTATCTCATGCTGGACCTCGATGAAGCCTCTCAGATTGTCCTCTATGTTAAACAAGCTGTTTATTTCCCTTTTAAGGCATTTTTCTTCTGATTGGCTGCCCCTCATATGCAACAGATTTGAAAATGTGGGTGGAGCCTTTGCACCTGAGATGACCTTATTAGGGATATCCCCTCTCTCTTGTGTCATACAAACCCAAGAGTAGATAAATCTGAGTGTGGGCAGTCTGATGCCTGTGCTGTAATTTGTAATGCAAACATCTTCCACTGTAACATCGCATAAATGACAGGGGAAAAGGAAAACCTCCACTTTGAGTGGAGGTGAGTGTAGAGCTTCTTTAAGTTAAGGCTTAAAGGCCTTAAAGGTGTGAGTAACACCTTTAAATGACTAATGTTTATTATCTCATATTTACAAAGCATCTATTAATTCCTCATCCTGCATTACTTTAAAAACACTAAGCCTTCAATGAAGAGTTTGCGGTCAGCAATCTCCGAACTATGAAAGTGTTCGATTAAATTACTGCTTATTTGCCACAGGTG
Organism: Neolamprologus brichardi; assembly: GCF_056152115.1. NCBI lineage: Eukaryota > Metazoa > Chordata > Actinopteri > Cichliformes > Cichlidae > Neolamprologus > Neolamprologus brichardi. Next base: position 30,080,601 of record NC_142114.1, on the reverse strand, counting down.
AGCTGTACACAAGTTACCCACTATACTCATTAGAGACTTACAAATTAGCAGTGACTCGAGAATATTCCTTCTCCATCAATAATTCCAGATGAATGTGGTCTGTTCTCCCTGTGTGCATTCTTACACCCCGGCCTAGCACGAGCTGGAGCAATACACAAGAAAAGCCACACTCCCTGCTCCCAAGGAAGTAGGACAACACGGCCTCGGTTTTACAGTGACTAGTGGTTTTATTAAACTCAAAAGGTAGCGAGCGTCAGGGTGGGCATTAAACAGAACTGACTTAATGAGAAAACCCAAAAGAAAATACAGGCCTCCCACCTGTCTCCTTAACTAAAACAGGAGAAAAGATACTCAAAGAAAACGGCTTCCCGCCCCTACAGCTACCAGGTCAACAATAGAGATCTTTTTACACTATTTACAATATCTGCAGCCTAGCTCTTCTTATCTAAGAAACCTCAGTCACACCACACACGGGGCTAAACACACAGCTTGGAAACAGGAAGTAGGCGGAGCTGCCGGTCCGGACAGGTCCAAATTTATACTCATTGGTCACTCGCCCTCCTTAAAGCGTGTCTTTGTTCTGTAGTCCTCCCCTTGCTCAGATGGCCCCGCCCCTCCCTGAGCCTGGTTCTGCCGGAGGTTTCTTCCTGTTAAAAGAGTTTTTCCTTCCCACTGTCGCCAAAGTGCTTGTTCATAGGGGGTCATGTGATTGTTGGGTTTTCCCTGGATTATTGGTTTTTATGGTACAATATAAAGTGCCTTGGGGCGACTGTTGTTGTGATTTGGCGCTGTATAAATAAATTTAGCTGAAAACAAGCTCATTCTTTGATTGGCACTTTGCCTACTTTCACACACACTCTGATGAATGATTTGGGATAAACTCAAGGTTCAGTGTCTTGCCTGAGGATAAGTGCAGGCTAGAGGAGCTGATGATCAGCTAGCCGAATGCATTTGATGTTTTCTGGTCACCACGTCGCTGCCAGTGTGGTGTAGGCCCGAGTCTTGTGTCACATGCTAAGATGGCACAAGCTAAGGTGAATCAGTCTTGTAACTGATTCAGTCGTAATTTCACAGTCTTGGAGGAGTAAATAGGAAGCATTGGAAAGGAGACTGTTGGTTATTAGCCCATTAGTTGTTTTAAAGTGCAGGTTCTCAAAGTGAGGCCCGCTGACTCAGAGCTGAACATCTTGTAACGGCTCACAGTAGGGAGTAGGAGAGAGCACACTTTACCTCCATTCATCTGCAATTCAAGTCAGAATGTATGAAACATTAGAACAAAATGAGACGAGAGCATTTTTTCTTTATTTCAACTATTTATGGGTATAGTTTTGTATTTAATATAAATTTTTCTGTTATCACTAATTATTGTTAATTTTCCCACCAAGAGCCTTGTGGGGAACTTTATTTCAGCCTATTCACAGTTCTGATGATTGGAAGCAAATAATTGAATTTTAAGAGGATGTTTACAAAATTACACTGCAGAACAGCATTCTGGGTAATGCTAGCTAGTCAGCTAACACTGTGCAGTGTGAAGAACAGTGAGGAGGTGGAGGCTGGACTGGTGGAGGGAAGACAGCAGAGACCAGCAAAAGCAAAACGACGCCATTAAATACTCTTTGTGTTAACTCTGGTTTAAAAGCACACACAGTAACATCCAAATCAAATCAATTTATTTATATAGCACTTTTCACAGGATAAAAACCACAAAGTGCTTCACAGTAATAGAAAACAGAAATACATAAAATACATTAATAATAAAACACAGCACAAATCTAATTAAAAGCCAATCTAAATAAATGAGTCTTAAGTTGTTTTTTAAAAGAATAAATACAATCAAGGCAACGTAATGATGGAGGGAGAGACTTCCACAACCTGGGGGCCACCGCTCTAAAAGATCTGTCTCCTCTGGTTTTAAAACGAGTTCGTGGGACTACCAACAGCCTTTGATTAGATGATCTCAGGCTGCGAGAGGGAGCGCAGGGTTCTAAAAGATCAGAAATGTAGGCAGGGGCATCACAATTCAAAGCTTTAAAAGTCAGTACCAAGATTTTAAAATGAATTCTAAAATGTACTGGAAGCCAGTGTAATGAACGCAACACTGGTGTAATGTGCTCTCTTTTTCGTGTCTTAGTTAAAAGCCTTGCAGCAGCATTCTGGACTAACTGGAGACGGTCAAGATTCCTTTTGCTCAAACAAAGAAAAAGGCTGTTACAATAATCTAAGCGAGAAGAAATAAAAGCATGAATAACCATTTCTAACTCAGACTTAGACAGCAAACTTCGCAGTTTGGAGATGTTTCTTAGCTGAAAAAGGCAGTTCCTAATTAACTGGCGAGAGTGTTGTTCTAGGGACATGGCAGAATCAAAGATCACACCAAGGTACCTGAGGCTCAGGTGAACAGATGAGCCAAGAGAACCAAGATGCTGTTTGATTAGAGATATCTGGTTGTCGGGGGCAATAATTAATGTTTCTGACTTCTCAGAGTTCAACTGTAAGTAGTTGTCACCAAGCCACTGTTCAATGGAAGCTAAACATGTAATTAAAGAGGACAGTTTATGGACTTCCATCGGCTTAAAAGAGCAATAGAGCTGAATATCATCAGCATAGAAGTGATAAGACACCTCAGGGAACTAATTAGACAAAGTAGACAAAGGTTGTACGATCATATTTTTGTTAATATTTGTCCACTGTTTTTGCTACACTTACTGTTTCTAAACACACACACATGTGTGTATTTATATCCTTGTATCGTCTCATTGATAATGCTTTCCCTAGCCGCTTACCCTGACCCTAAACCTGACCATAACCTAATTGTAACCCTGACACTAAAACCACATTTTGAGTCTAAAAATGCCTTCAAACTCGAGGACTGGGATTTTGGTCCCCACGATGGCTGTTTGTCCCCACAAGTATAGTAAACTATCCATCTTTGGTCCCCATGAAGATGTTAAAACCCGTCCACACACACACAGTGGTGAGGGGACATTTGGAGGTGACTGTGCTGTAACTCAATCTAGTCTGAGCTGTGCTGCAGACGATCCAAACTGCCTCCGGTCTGAAAGCAGCTTTGTTCTTCCTGCTCGCAGCCCGGCGCCGTCCCTGCAGCAACACACACTCCTCTGCAACACAACCCGGCCGAGCACATACACATCAGACAAGCTGCTGTCCGGATGCTCAGAGTAGCATGGATGACGATCCTATGAGCACTGAAATGTTCATATCTGACTCATGATACATAATGAAAGTAGTGACGTTGTACTGGGTAACGCTGCCTAAACAAGGCCTGATGTAAAGACAATAATCTTCCTGCAAAGCTGCTGCTTGGACCAGCACAGGGGAGTGAAATGAGGACACCCCTGCTGCCTTTGACCTTGCCCTGTGACCTCCTGGTTTCATTAAACGTGTTGACATGTCGAGCATGTTTATGGGTGAGGACTGAGCATTAATACTCAGGGTTCAGCGACGAGCTGCTTCTTTCCTCGCTGGAGACGCACGGGTTGATGTGAGTCCGCGTCCTTCTCAGGTAAGTTTTTCTCTCTAATGCATGAAGATTCAGTCAGGATGTGTGTGCACGATGAAATCTCTAAACATCAGTAACGATAAGACAAACTCGATCATCATCCCCCGAGAATGCGAGAACCCTGATATTGATTTGAAAAATGTGAGCTGCCTCTCAGATTACACCTGATTACACCAATCTCAGGTGAACGGGCTAAAAACTGTAACTAGACCTCTCAGGTTAAGATGATCAGTTTTTTTTATCACAAATTTTCTTCTGATGATTAAATATGTAAATGAGCCATTGAGTATTTAAATCTTTTCACAACATATTTCTTCATACTGCATAAAGTCACATTGAAGTGAGTGTTTTTGATGGGCTGCTGCACAAGGGAACAAGAACTAAGCTGAGGGGCTGAAAGATTGGAGAGTCGTGCAGAAACATTGGGACAAGTTTTACTTTATAATAATAATAATAATTTATTTATTTATAATAATAATAATTTTATAATATATATTATATATATATGTATATTTAATAATCATTTTAATAATACATCATCATATAATAATAGATTTATGTTTTCAAATCTGCCAAATAATAAGCAAGTAAAGCTGAACGGCTCCTCGTATGTGAGGCCCCACTGGGACGACAACCCACAGAGACATCCTGCAGAGGTTGTGTCTCTGCGGTGTCCCTCTGGAAGAGCTGGAGAAGGTGGCGGGGAGCGGAAGGCCTGAGCGTCTCTGCATGACCCCGACCAGAGAAGCAACAGAAAATAGATGGATGGAGTGCAAGTAATATACAGTCTCTGCAAAACATGCAAATACTTATATAAAGTAAAAGTATATTAAAATGTACTTTTACTTGAATAAATCTACTGTTCAAAATCTGAAAAATCAAGTGAAAAATTGTACAAAATTAAAAGCTTTTTAGAAATATATTGATTGGTTGTAAAGACTTGAAAACTGAAAAATCGCTGTGGGAATCACGACTCCTCTGAACGACTCACTCAGAATTTTTAAACATGAGTTTTTAAAATCACTCCACAAATGAAAAATTACTCCCAAACAATCTCACTGTGTTATTAGGATACAATGTTGTAAAATTCATGGTTCTCAAACAAAAATGATGAAAAGGCCGTCATAGATTTGTACTGTGGAAATCAAATAATGACTGTACGTGTAAAAAATGACATAAAACAGATTCTGCACTTAGACTAAGGAAGCTCTTTTGTATTGAAATTACATACAGTGATATATATAACATTATAAAAAAGTATATATAGTTAAATCTTCTGATTTGCACACATTCCAAGTGGACTAATGTATGTAAATGTTTTTGTACATCTCTGAAAGATGACATGGTTTCAAAGCAAAAATTAACCGCATGTGAGAGACTAAGCTCTCCTGAAGTTCATTTGTCGTGTACCAGAGGCATATATCGCATTTCTAAATAACTGCATTTCTCTATAAATTTATCTTTTATCCTAGTTGCAGTTTGCTGAGTGCCCAGCAGAGGTCAGCCATGTCCCACATCAACAGTACCGAGCTGCAGTCTCTCCTTCTCTCCGTCCTGCAGCACTGCCTCAACAGCACGAGCTTTCTGTCTCCTGCAGGGCCTGCTGAGAACTTCACTACCCAGCAGGCCGTGCAGCACGCGGCTGCAGGCAGAGCCCACACTGAGTCTCAGGGAATCATGTACATCCTGCTGCTGGTGGGCATGTTCAGCTTCTTCACGTTCGGTATCATGCTCAGCTACATTCGCTCAAAGAAGCTGGAGAGCTCTCACGACCCGTACCACCAGTACATCGCCCACGACTGGAACGCGGCCACGGCGCCGTCCAGGGCTGTCGCTCAGGCTCTGCGCAGGGTGGCCACGGGTGATGGAGCGGGCAGCAAGGAGCCCGTCATCATCTGCAATCCTGCGATGCAGGAGCAGCTGACGGACTAAACGAAGACATTCAATGACTCAAATAATTTAAATCGCAACACTCTCCACATTTAATTTGATCACATTAACCAAATGTTACAGTGTCAGGTTTGCATTTAAGTGATTTCACAGAAATAACTCCAACAGTTCCTCACACTTTGCACTCTGATTCTGATTTCTTTTAAACTTTTATCTGACAGGAAACACCTGCAGCTCTGAGCTGGGCTCTGATTGGCTGAGCACTAAACAAACATGAAAGTCTGGATCAATCTATCAGCTCTGCAGCTTAATGCAACAAACAAGGACATGGTGTGGTATACGGCTGCCACGATAAGTCGACTAGTCACGATTACGTCGACTATCAAAATCGTCGACGACTGATTTAATAGTCGATGCGTCATTTGAAACTTTGTAAGATCCCAAAAGACGCAGGAATAAGTAGTAGGATTTAGGAGTGTAATAACGGACTGAAACAGAAGATGGCAGCACTGCATGTACAAGGATGCCAGCTGCCGTTAAACCCCGAAGAAGAAGAAGAAGCTGTGTCCCAGAATTCATAGCGCGGCCCAGCTCAGTTGTCAACAATGGCGGCAGCTAGTTAGTTTTAAAATTACTCTTATTATTCTTTCTGGGTCACAAAATAAACGTTTAACATATTTTCAGGCGAGAATGTAGCTGTGTAAACCTCAAATATCTGCTCAGTTTATCAAGACGCCACATATTTTCAAAAGCGCTCCGACGTTTTTGGAGACGTCTGTTACCAACTAGCTCGATAGCTAGCCGGGCGCTAGGCTCACTAGAGCCGTGAGAACACCGGACTCCCGGCAAATCGTTTTCAAACCCACTGTCGTGTTTCGCTACTCAGGTTAAACATGATATATAAGTCACTTAGATAACTTAAAAATGTTATTGTTTGGCTTTTTTTTAGTATTTTATTTGTTCCTGAGTAAATCGGTTTGGCTGAGATTAAAGTTATAGTTTTTACACAGCTGAATAAACGTCAAGCAGACAGCTGATTATCAGAAGTGTGAGATGCTCGAGAATTTACTCCGGTGTCCTGTTATATTTTAGATAGCAAGGAGTTTATTAAACTTCACCGAAACAATCTGCAAACTTCATTAAAATTTAATAAACTATCATCTTGTCTTTATTTTTAGTTAGCACATACCTTAAACACTTAAAGCTGTAAGCTAATGATAGTTATATAAGAGCAGATGCTGCTGGTGCAATAAGCTGTACGTTTTATGTCCAATGGATGATGATCTGATTAGTCGACTAATCGCAAAAATAATCGGTGATTAGTCGACTATCAAAATAATCGTTTGTGGCAGCCCTAGTGTGGTACACGATCAACCAAACCAAGGACCAATCCACAATGATGAGCCTTTATTAAAGTTTAAAACCTTAACTTTCCCTACATCACCTTACATACCACCTATCTATTAGCTATTAGCTATACCAGGTGTCCACCACCTTTGGACTGGAAGATGCTTTCACCTCCTCACCACGAGGAGGGAAAAGCATCAAGTCAAGAATGGACCGTTTAATCTTTTTGTTATTCAGCTGGATGAAGCTGGGCACTTAAAGTACTCATGGTGAACTTTTTAATTCAGAAACAGTTTAAAATCCTTCAAACCAAAGTATCTGATTGGTCAGTGAATGAGGGTTTTTATGTTCTGTTTTTACCAGTATAACCAGTATAACCATGACCTGATGTGACGTTCTACCTGAAGATGCTTTGTACTTCAGGCCTCTGAACAGAAATCTATGAGAAACATTCCCAACAGCAAAGCTGATGTTAGAAACATAACTTCCAGGGAAAATTAAAGATTTTAAATGCTTCTTTTGGGCAGAGTCAGCTGATTTGACCTGTGATTGTGCACATTCAGTGTTTATGTCCTGGTGACCACTGAAATTACTGTAATAATTTAATAACTCAGATGTAGCTTCAGTGCCTTCAGGCAGACCTTTGGTGCTGGTTAAATTAAAAAACACAATTGTTGTTGTTGTTTTTTTATCGGAGCAAATTCTGCATCCACGACACGAGTCCGTGTTTTCTGTTCTTCGTCATCGCAGCGGCGTTGGCTCGTTTCTTCTCCTCCTTCCTCCTCTCGCGCTCCCTCTCTCTCTCCGTTTGCTGCTGCAGTCGGCGTTGGCGAGCTCCTTTCACGGCACACTCGATCTCTCGGGACAAACTGAAGTGAACCATCTGCATGCTGAGCATCGGCACGATCAGGTTATAATTGTCTACCAGCTTGTTCAGTTTGACTAGCTCCTCCTCCACTGACGCACACAGCTCCTCCCACTCCCGGCTTTCTCTGGGAGTCACGGGGTCACTGAGCCGGGCCCGCCCGTCCAGCAGCCTGTTTCGGATCTGAGCGGTGGCCTCTCTGATGTCGCGCTGCGTGACAACCCAAGGGGGCTGGTAACCGTTGTCTATGAGGATGCGGTTCAGGTTGTGGGTCATGGGGTCGGCGTAGGGATTGTGCTCAAACTTGTTGAGGGGCTTTCCGGCGCCGCTCAGGTTCCTGAAGTCTCCGCGGGCCATCGACTCCTGAATCAGATCCTCCACGAGCCGCTCCACCGCCTGGGTGATCTTGATTTTGCGGCTGCGCTGGCGCATGTCTCGTTCCACCAGCGCCCCCTCGCCCGCCGCCGCCCTCTCGTGCTCCAGCTGTCGGTAGTTTAAAACCTGCTCAGATGCCCGGTCGACACGAATCTGACGGTACTGACGCTCACGCTGGCTGGGCGTGCCTGTGCCCACGCCCTCGTAGCTGAGGTAGTGTCTGTGCTGGAGTGCTGCACCTCTGGACTTATCCTCATCTTCATCTTCAGCTTCCTTCTCTCCGCTCAGCTGCTTGACTTTGCTCTGATGCGCCAGCACGGCACGGTATGCCTCCTCGACCCGAGCAAACAGCACCGCGTCTGCGGTTGGCGCCCCTGAGTCAGGGTGGTAGAGCTTGGCGAGACGCAGGTAGGCCTCTTTCACCTGCACAGGACTGCTGCTGCCCTCGTCAGGCAGCTGCAGAAGCCGGTAGCTCTCCCGCAGGCTGCGGCTGATTCGAGGACCAGAGCTCAGCGATCGGACCGACTGAGACCAGATGAGCAGAAGGCGTCGATGATAGCAGGCGCCGCAGGAAACCAGGAGGCGGAGAGTGAAACTCATCTCCAGCACACTCCTGCTGACACAGAAGGAAAAGATTCAGTTACATGTTGAGCATGTTGTGGCTGTGTACTGTCACCAGGGTTCAGTGTGAAGAATAATGAGTCATAATAATTTAGATTTGTAAAGCACCTTTCAAGAAACTCAGAGACACTTTACAAAAGAACTCTAGAAGCTGAAAGTGTTGTTGAAAAAGTGAGTTTTAAATAATTACCTAAAAATGCCAATTGATTCAAATCGGTAGGAACTGTTTAATTAATAATGATATAATTCAATTAGTTCAATTCAATTAAAAAACATTTATTTATTTCCGCATATATTTGGATTTGGGTTACATGGCTGACGCCATGTTTCAGTGATTTTGTGCTTGTTCACCTGGATCACCACCTTGTCTGGAGCAGATCTACAAGTTATGGTGATGCACATGAGAAACAAATGAACCACCTTTGTAACACTGACAACCGAGCTAAACGCTGAAGTTACCTGGACGAGCCACAGTCCTGCTTCATATTTCAGACTTCTGGTGAGGCAATGAGTTACTCAGTTATAGATGCGTTTTTACCCAAAGACAAGCCTGCCACAAACGTTGAAAGTCTACATGGAGTTTGTTTCAAAGCCGCACTTCACTAATGTTTGTGAACAAGATCTTTACTGTGTCTGAAAACAGCTGTAACAGGAAATAACATCACAGCTTCACCTGAAAGAAGGGCTCGATGTTGCGTTTATTGCATTGGTTGTATGAGTTTATTTTATTAAGATTGTCTATTTAAATCTGGCAGAGAAATAATATAAAGGCCACATATGCAGAAATGATACAGTGAAACTGACGGATGTTGGATGATAAATGAGGCCATTCATATAACTCTAACATACTTTATACAATATACATGCATAAATACAAAGAGTGCTGTAAAACTTCCTAACTCTGCATATATTCATAATTAAACAAACAAAGACAGCATGCACTGGTCTTAGCACTTCCACTGCAGCCTCTGAATCCTTATAACAGTGTTGGAGGTGTTAACGAGAAAGGGAGGTCCTCACACAATAACCAAGTGAGCATAAAATGCAAATTAGCCGTTATTTAATAGTTTAGAGCAGCTCGAAGTCTTCTGTCAGCCAACAGCTGAGATCAGTGTGCGGAGGAGGAGAGGCTACCAGCCAGAATAACTGCTAGCAGCTATTTTACAACTAAACATCGCGTTAATGGAGACTGATTTAAAACATTTAGACCCCAAAACTGAACGAAAACCAGACCTGTTTATTCACCAGAACACGTTATAACACTGCATGACCCACGGCCTCGCACAGAGAGAAGACAGGTCACCCGTTTGTTGTTAGTAGTGGATCTTCTTCTTCTTCTTCTTCTTCTTCTTCTTCTGCTTCCTCAAAGGTTGCGATATCTCTGTATTCCTCCCTGCGATAGCGCCCTCTGTCGACCCAGAGACGACCAGCAGCGGCTTCGTGTTATTGTACAGTAAGTGGCTGCAGTTCAGCCAGCGGCCAGCAGGGGGCGCACGGGACACTTCTCCATGAAAGGCTGTGGAACTAAACGACCTGCCCTGCTTTAAGAAAAAAAACAAAACACTCACACACTATAATGTGTCAGAATTAAAATGCATTTATTTTTAATTACAGTGAAGCATTCTATCAAAAACATGATGAAATTTATCAAACGAATAAAGTTAACCCAATAAATTGAGTTCATTGGGTTTGGATAGTCCCCTTATGTTTCCTGTTCTTAGTTGTTAAACATTATGTGCTACATTTCTGCTTCTCGTTGCTGCTCCAGCAAACCACAGGTCTTCCTGTCTAATGACAAACAATTAGTAAAGGAAGACACACACTGCATATGATTTACAATATCTTTAATGAGTTACAACCAGAAAGAAATATACATCTGGTTAGTTTGTGAATGCATATCTGAGAATGTGATGTGAAGCGTTTTACTGAAAGTTAATGAAAAAGCCTATTATTTAAATTCTGTTTAGCTGCTGTTTTGGGGAGTGAAAATGTTGATTAAAAGGAGACATCAGATTTGAGGATCAGCCCTAAATAACAGTGCCAAAAGAGGCCAAGGGGCACCGCTATAGGCACTTTTTTTTACAAACCTTAAAATAAACCCCAGAAAGATCAGAGAGAGCGAGAGAGAGAGAGAGATGGAACTAGTTTCTCACACTGAGAAAAAATAAGTTGCATTAAACCACAGACAAGCTCCTGCTCACGCAGCAAGAATGATTTACCAGGTGGACAAATTTTAGATGAGTCCTCAAAGGTTAGCAAGGATTAAGTCATTTTTAAACTAATGTAATTGATAATAGTTTATAATTATAAGTTATATAAAGAGCTGCTGGTTTTAGGTTCATGTTAGGTCAGAGCATGAGTGTTCTTGTGTTCTTGTATTGCTGATGTTATTGGGACATAATTATAAATTAAAGATCGACCGATGAGGCTTATTTATCCACTGTTGGACTTTGTGTAGTTTCACTCACTCCTCACCTTCTCTCTTGTTGTTTTTCACGTGGAGAGCATGTTTTAATTAATAATTAGAGCAGAGTACATTACAAATACAAATATTTTTGGTTTCTTGCTGCTTGGTTACCACACAGTCAGAGGTCAGGTTTTTTTTAGTGACAGTCCATTTGAGAGGAAGCAGCCCTCATCTTTCATTTAGTTGAAGCTTTGTGCCGATGAACAGACTTTCTGGGGCCTGCTTTTCAGACTAGGATACAAAATGTGATGGAAGAAAAACTATATTTAGGTCAGACGTGCTTATGCCATGGCTAATGCATTTTCACCCAAATTTTCCACAATTTTTCTAGACTGAGAAAACGTTTTCACAAATATTTTACATAAATTATGGGGAGCATATGAATTCTGATAGATTTCAGCAGGTACTGTGACACTGATGCTCTGGTTTGTCATTAAGGACGTTATAAGCTGATTTTGGAAACCCTGGCTGGTCTGAATTACTGGGAACTTGAGGTTTTCAAGGACGTCCTGTGTAAAATTCATTACAAACATTAGTCAGACATCCAAAGAATCATCTACATGAGGACAGACCTGCAGGACACGGTGTTTTTCATGGTCCTGACTGTGGATGAACATGGAGCTGCACTGTTGAAGAGAGTGAGTGTGACTTTAACTCAGCTTTCATTCAGTAGATTCAGGCTGTAAATCATCCTCATCTTGAACATTATACACGATGAAACAGACAAAGCATCTTTGAAACTGGATGCTTCTCACAGTGTTAATGTGGAGTCCGCAGCAATAATGTTTCCACTGATGACAGAGTGAAGGACTCTGCCCTCAAACCGGCCTTCCTCCCTGTACCATTGTTAATTCAGTGGGTTGGTTTCGCCCCCTGTTGGCTCTCCAGGAAACTGCAGGTCTTCCTGGTCGTTGACAAATGTTTAGTGAATAACAGAAACACACAGTATTAAAGATTTATACCGTCTGTGGTAAATTACAGCTTAAAAACTTGCGTGTTCAGTCAGACATAAGTAGCTCTAGTTAGCATGTGAATGTGATGTTTACTTTGGATTATGGAACTTTTTATTATTATTAACGGATTCAGTATTTATTAAACTCGGTGTATCCGTTGTTGCTTTGGAGATGCAGAGACTGATTAAAGAGACACGACGTCACTCTTTCTACTCATACCTGAGCCAAAGGTAACGTTGATGGAAAGGCGGTAACATCTATTTCAACTCGGTTTATTTCTATGGCGCAAAATGAGAACAACAGTCGCATCAAGGCGCCTCCGTTATTCAGGCGGGCTGACAGCTGGGAGGAGAGAGACGCAGAAAAGCGGAAGTTTTTCCGCCTCAGCGTTTACAGAAAGTGAGAGAAAGCAGCGGGAGAACAGTGCCTCACACTAAGCTGCTTCACAAACACTGAAGAATGATTTTCCATCAGCAGTGATTCCAGGTGTTCACATTTTACATGAAGTATTGAAGGTAAGCGCGGCATTAAGTTCTGCTTCCTCCTGGAAGTTCACATTCGTAGTTCTGCTTCCTTGTTGGGGGAGTGCGAAGGCCCTCTAGTATCTGCTCTGTTTCTTCTTATTATTATTATTCAGGCAAAACAAGTGCCTGTTTGAGGGCCTAAACATGCTCAAAAACTCATGACGTTTTGCACACGCATCAGGTCTGGTGAAACATTTCGTATTTTAATGGTTTTACATATGGGCGTATATTTGGTTTTGGCATTGGTGGGGACGGATGATTCAACCACCGAACCCTGCCCGGTTTCTTTTTTTTTCCTTTTTGTTTTTGCTTCTTGATAAAAGGAGAAATATACTTGCCTACATATGCTATTCTACATGCTTTTCAACCATTTAAAATCACAATTCATAGTTTTATATGTGAATTATATAATGTTAAATTACTATTAAACAAATGACTGACTAAGTATTTTAGAGTTTAGTTTACTTCAGCCATATTTCATATAAATCAGGTATCATACAAACATAAAAATAGCTTCAAATACAGTCATGACAATAAAAGAATATGACTTTAAGGACTTAACAACATTAGTTCAGTTATAGTACACCAACATCTCTTGTACATTAGCACTAAGGGAACACTGAATGACCTGGTGGGTTTTGTCCATAAAACTAAGATTACCACAAAGTAAAAGATCTCTCAGCAACATTATGCAACATTTTAGGCACTGTTGCCCCGATCAACTCAGTGAGCTGGGATTTTCTATTCTAAACATGAACTACTGTTACAGCAACATGGACTACTGGTGTCCCACACAACAACTCAATGTCCACTATGTGAAGCAGCCAAACACAGGCCTGCTCCTCTCGTTAACTGAGATAAACTGCTGGCATGTTTGTTTTACATCTATACTGTCCGGTCTCTGCTGGTGGCCATGGTAACACGTTATTCATGGTTACATACAATGTTTGACTGATGTGGGCCAAAGCCTAAAACGATGTACCGGGAGTTTGCTGTTCTCCCCGGTTCAGATATTTGAAGTTTGCACAGCTACATTCTCGCCTGAAAATGTTTTAAAAGTTTATTTTGCAACCCAGAAAGAGTAATAAGAGGGGCATGTATTGCCTAGCATAGCCTGTAACGTTATTATGATGGACAGATTTTATGAGTGAACTTGACTTTAAGTGACTTGCAGGTTTCTTTGAAAAACATTTTCTTATATCCAGGTTCTTCCTCTTTGCTGCCGTCCTCCTCTCCTCCTCGCAGCGCAGGTTTGCCGCTGCTAAAACTAAACAGAGCTCCCTGAAAGGCTCAGCCAATCACATTGGCCATATTTGTCACATGAGGTAGGACTCCAGTAGAGAAGTAATTTAACTCTTTCTGCACCGCTGGGTGAATGAGACGCTGACAGATCTTTTTTCTTTCTTTCTATCGAGTTTGATTTTCTTTACTCGAATAGATCAAATTATTGGTGGGGACACGTCCCTTCCGTCCATGCCAAATCTACGCCCTTGGTTTTACATATGAGCATTGGAAAATGGCTCCGTAGCGCCACCTATTTGGGGTTTGATTGCATAACCTTCATATTTGGTCAGTGTCAACTACACACCTGGGCCATGTTAAATTGCGGAGCTTTTGAGTTTTCGGGACACGGTGAGGCCGTGGCGCCGCGGCGAATTTCGATGATTCGCCATGAAAATCTTATTGCCTCTCACTCTGTCATACATTGTCCGACCGGGACCAACAGTAGCGGTTTTAGATACGGGCGACGCGGGCGGTTGCCCGGGGCGGCATCACCGGCATCGGCAAAAAAAAAATGCTCGTACTCATGCTGCCCCGACGTCAGCCAGCGCATATTGGGAATGTCACAGGCACCGATCGGTTTTCTATCTTTGCTGGGAGTAAGGACGCCCTCCGTTTGCGAGGTGCGCCTGCTGCTTGTGACACAGGGAGGAGAGGGCGGGGCGACGGGGGATTCTCTGGCTGGCTGGAGCAGCATCTAATAACCAACTCGCAAAGTAAAACAAAATAAAAAACAAACCAACAATCACAAAAACACCAGACATCATGATACAGACTTATAATTTTCACCGATGTTTTTTCGAAATTCTATACACGAAAAGTGAGCGCGAGAGCCCTCGGTGCGCATGCTCGCTGCTGAAGTCAAAGTAAACTTTATTGTCATCTCCACTACATACAGTCCAGTATATAGAGACGAGACGACGAGGCTCCAGTTACAGCAGTGCAAGTAAACAAACAATAAATATAAGAAGAGTAAGAAAATAAATATACACTTTAGGACTCGGGGTAAAGGGATCAATAACAATTTATAATTTATAATTTACAGTTTGATGATTTAAAGTCTCACACACAACCCGTCGAAAGGGGAGGGGGGGCCTGCTGCTTCCAAATAGAGCACATTTCATTCATAATGTTGTAAATCCAAGCTCATTATGGATTCATGATTTGAGTCCTGGGCTGTGTGAAATCTCAGAAATGCACCTTAGACAAAGTGAATCTGTGAACTAAGGTGTAGGTGTGTTAGGTTATGTTGTGGTGATCCTCGAGTTGGGGGATTTGTGTTCATACTGGAGTGCAAAATTAAAACCAATGGAAGATGAACAAGAAAAGTTCAAAGCCATCAGGTGCTCAGTTTAGAAAAAAGAGAAAAGAAGAGGAGGAGAAACGAGCAAAAGATGCAGGTAAGCAGATGTGTGATTGGATAATGGCAGGTCATCCTGAAACTATCAGAATCAGAATACTTTATTAATCTCTAAGGAAATTATGTGCGTTACAGTTGCTCCAAAAAGAAATGGTAAAAATAGTAACAGTAACAGACTAAACTCCAAACAATACATTATGTTACAGATTTTAATATTAATTAGTCATTGTTAATTGTTGATTTGTCCTGTTCTCATTGTATGACAAATTATGATGGCTGTTTGGGAGCCGTTTGCATACTATGCATACTCTCTCTGTCTTCATATGTGTGTGTGTACAACAGTTTTATGTTAATGTACAATCCTTAATATGTTTTGTCTGTGTGTGTGCGGGAGGGGGGGGGGGGGGGTTCAGAGGGAGTGTGTGTGTGTGTGTGGGGGGGGGGGGGGGGGGGGGCAGAGGGAGTGTTCGCCCAGGGCGCCAAACAGGCTAGGACCGCCACTGTGGACCAAAGAGCACACATATGACAAGACTTCAGCCCTGAACAAATTTCAACTGTCACATTTGACATCAGGGACAGCGCCACCTAGTGGGAACAGGAAATGTCATGTTTTACACTTTGGGGTACAGTATAGTGATGGGTGACATCTGCAACCTCAAATTTCCTCAGGACAGAATTTTTTTTTTTTTTTTTGCCTGTCCCGTTTGGATCTTTAGCATCAGAATTGTTGCCTGAAGGCCAAGAAAGATGCTTTACTTTACCAATTAGATCATCATGGCCTTGCCATATTTGTCCATTTGATTGACCTTTATTATAATTATGTATTTATTTTATTTTTGGTCTTTACAGACGGGACAGACATGACTGGGGGATAGGACAGGGAGAAAGAATGAAAGAAAGAGAGGGAGAGAAAGAATTTTTTTTTTTTTTTACCTGGATCACCTGTTGAGAAAGACAAAAGAAAACAAGCAGAAGAAGACGAGAGCAATAGAATAAACAACATCATGATGATCTATGGGAATATAACAGTAAATACTAAATGTTAAACATTATTGTGCAGCACGTAAGATCGATCTGTGGCCAGGCTGGGCCCCTTCCGGGGAGTGGGGTGCCCTCTGCCCTCTGGCCTCTGGGCCTGAAGCTCGGTCCTCTCTGGCACAGCTGGCTGCCAGCAGAGCCCGCGGGCACGCCACTGCAACCCCCTCTGGCCTCTGCTCCGTAGCTGCTGGGTGACCTCTCGTTTGGGGCTCTACTCAGCTCTTCCCAGGAGGGTGGCACGGTTCCCCCCCTTTCGTGGTCCTCCTCGGGTCCTCGTACTCTGGGGCCTTTGGATGTCTGGGGCCTGGATCTCCTCCATACCTGCTTCATGCCCTGGGGGACGGGGCTATGGCCCCCCACACTCCCTAGCAGATCGTTACATGGAGAAACCTTTGGAATACAAGCATGCTGATCCACACAGGTGTGCACACAGGTGTTCACACAGGTGTTCACACAGGTGTACACACAGGTGTTCACACGGGTGTTCACAGTCGCGGACTACACCTTTCTTGGCTGCTGCCTCAAAGCACATTGTGCGCTGTCTTTCTTGCGTGCTGCACAATAGCGTTTAATATTTAGTATCTACTGTTATCTACTGTTAGCTAGTTTATTGTGATGGTGCTGTTTTTATTATGTTGCTCTTTTTTTGTTTGCTTTCTCTTCTGTTTTTTTTTCTCCATACAGGTGATCCAGGTGTTTTGTTTGTTTTTCTTTCTTTCTTCCCCCCTTTCTCACCGTCTCTTCTCCCCTCTGGTTTTCTTTCTCTCCCTCTCTTTCTTTCATTCTTTCTCCCTGTCCTATCCCCCAGTCATGTCTGTCCTGTTTGTAGCAACCGAAAATAAAATAAATACATAATTATAATAAAGGTCAATCAAATGGACCAATATGGCAAGGCCACGATGATCCACTTGGTAAAATAAATCCAATTGGCATCTTTCTTGGCCTTAAGACAACAATTCTGATGCTAAAGATCCAAACGGGACAAAAGAAAACATAAAAAGAAAAAAAGAAAACGAGACTGTTGTGGAGGGCCTTTCCAACAAGCTGAACTCACACTCACACACTCACACGCTGCTGTGGGTTGCATGTTTTTATTACACAATTTTATTCAAGTTTCAAGCTGATGTTTGACGTTCACGTCCAATCACAGTTTTTCATGAAAAGTAACAAACGTCCATGTCAGTAATGTTGTCATTAGTGAAATACAAAGCAGTCAGTTTCCATCCATCAAATGAACAAACAGCAGACATGCTGTCCTTCATGTATAATATGATTTCTTCATTTTCCAGGTGGTAACTATGACGACTAAGAAGCTGCTCATTGAAACACTGAACCAGTTGAGTCCAGAGGACTTTGCTGAGTTCAAGTCCCTCATTGAACTGGAGAAAGATCTATCATCCAAGCCAAGGGGCCGACTGGAAACAGCAAACACACAGGATGTAGTGGAGCTGATGGACGAGACGTACAGAGGAGAGAGTGTGGAGGAGACCAGAAAGGCTTTAATGAAGATGAACAGGACTGATCTGGTGCAGAGATTATCAGGTATCACCTCATGAAACGCAAATAAGAGAACAAAGACTTAAATATGTGAGAATACTGCACATAGTTTATCACATTCATATGAAACCAGGTGCTGACTGATAGAAAAATCTCTTGACTCTGTGTTGTGTAGTGAATGATGAACAAAGACGTTTATATTTTAGTGCTGCTTTTTATAACGTGGATTAGAGCAGAATATGTGCAGGTCAGGCAGGTTGGCTCATTACAGGAGGCTCAAACACAGCACACTACAAAATAATAGCAGCTTCTAGCCGGTGTGCAGTGATATTATGTGACTGTTTCAGGACTTCACAATTACAACAAACCACTGAAACTCTTCTTATTAACAGTTAGACAGTTACAGAGGTCACATGCTCTGTATAGTGGTCACACACATGCACCTAATGATCCCACACAGTGCAGTGATCCACTGCCTCTGAGAGAGGGCGCCACTGAGCCAATAAACATCACTAATCCATTGTGGTTATTATGGAATCACATACAACATAAACACTGTTACACAAGCTCAGTTACAGTATTTTGATCAGAACAAAAACATCCAACATCATTCAACATGGTTGAAAAGTCTTCAAGCAGCTCTACAGGTTATAATTATGTCACTATTAACCCTCATCACACTGACTGAAGTCTGTGGTAGATTTTTGTCATACCTCACAGATGTTTTTTTCTGTCATTTAAATTTTTAATGAATTTGTCAGTTTGTTGCTAATGTTTCACACAATTTTCTATTTCTGCTTTGATTGGTGCTTCTTTAAAAATACAAATGTTTTTAGGTCTCAGAGGACTCCAGTCAAACAATTCCACCTTTACAGTTTTAATAAATGGGACTTATTAACTGTATTCTGAATTTATTCAGTTGCAGCTGGTCCTAAATTAAAGTAACACACAGTATCTAGTATCTGTCAGTGTTTATAAAGAAGAAAGACTCAGATGCCATCACTGCCTTCATCGTCTGGATGGGGAACTTTCCAGACTAGAAGTTATCAGACCAGAGGTGATAGATCTTTTAGAGCGGTGGCCCCCAGGCTGTGGAATGCTCTCCCTACATCATTACGTTGCCTTGATTGTATTTATTCTTTTAAAAAGCAGCTTAAGACTCATTTATTTAGATTGGCTTTTAATTAGATTTGTGCTGTGTTTTATTATTAATGTATTTTATGTATTTCTGTTTTATATTACTGTGAAGCACTTTGTGGTTTTTATCCTGTGAAAAGTGCTATATAAATAAATAGATTTGATTTGATATCAGAATCTCAATCACGTAGTTTGGATAAAATGGGGTTAAAGAAAAAAAGTAGATTTTTATTTCAATATTTTTTAAAAATATTAAAATTAATTATAACTTTGAAAAAATAATTGTTTCTTGAGGACATTAACTACATATGTGATGTCCTGCTTTCATAGAAATACATTTTACTGTTATGTTTGCTTCTCACAGTAAATTGTTCTTGGAGTTCTCAGAGACTGCAGTCAGTAGTTCATGTATGTTAAACATGTGGGTGTGATGAGAGTTAACGAGGTTTAAGTGTCACTTTGATGTGAAATCTTTTGTGTTCTAAATCCTCATAAAGCCTGATGATCAAACAGTTTCTAATCTGACTTTTTCTCTTTCTTTTCTCCTCAGACAAACAGTTTCCTCCACTGAGCCAGAGAGTGAGTAACGTCACATCAGTCGACTTCACACAGTTCAGCTTTGAGTCAGTAGATGAAGACTGAAAATGATCTTCATCTTAAACAGAAATCATACACATGAAATTCAAGCTGCAGCTATGTCATGTACACATGAGTTTTGTACATGATTGGTATAGAAATATTAAACCTTATTTACATTTTAAAAGCAGATTAAATTCAAGTCTTTCTGTTTATCAGTAAAGATGTGAGCAGTTAAAGCTCCCCTCTGTTTGTAAAATCAGGAGACTCACTGCAGTTTTTGTAGCTCAGTCTTTGACAGAGTTACAGTCAGGCAGTGAAACAGAGTCACAAACCTGTTCATGAAAATTAAATCCTTCAAAAAGAGGAAAAAATGAGCCAAGAAATAAAAAACGAATCCAAGCAGGTACCCACCGAGCACCAGATGTTCATGGAGGTTATTTTCTGCTCTACATCTGGTCGACGGGTCATGACCTTAAAAAGACGCAGCTTTATGTCTGAAGGTCAAAGGTCATCTTTTCAGGTTTTTAGAAAGAATTGGATTCAAACATGAATTTATTTTTAGCACACTAAAATGTTTCTGTTGATTAAAAATCAAACAGACATTTGAATGGTGCATCGCTGTCATGTGACCTCTATTTTTACCAGGTGGAAACGATGGAGTCTCTTATTGAGCTGCTTTTGGAGACACTGGCTGATCTGAGAGGCAGCGAGCCCGAGAACTTCATCGAGATCCTGGAAAGAGAAGGTGGCTCACTGGTCCTAAGGAATCTGTTGTTCATGTCACACCTGCACGACGTGCAGGACGAGGTGTTTTTGATGATGAGGACTTTTGGCCAACAGTCAGTGAAGAAGATCGTGGAGGTTTTAAAGGAGATGAAGAGGACTGATCTGGCTCAGAGGCTGACAGACAGCAGCTCAGAAGCTCAAAGTAAGATAAAGACAAAACATGTTAAAATCATAAAAGTGTTTCTGCTTCAGTTCATATTAGAAACAGTCAGATTTACAGAGAAAAGAGAGCATTGTTGACGAGCAGAAAATGATGTTCAGCAGGTTTAAATGTAACTTTTTTTTGTTGATCTCTGTGTATTTTTTTAAAGCTCGATTAGCTTTTATTAAACACTTATTTCTATTTCTGTTAATTTCTCTTTTTTCAGACAAACATCTGGATGAACATCTGTCTGCACTGATCCATAAAGTGAGTAACGTCTCATCTGTCTGACTCTGCAGAGTTCAGCTTTGATTCAATAAGATGCAGTTTGAAAATCATAATTTCATCATTTAGATTAAACAGTTGTCACAGAAATGTTTTTAGATTAAAAATCAAACATTTATAAAAAGTGTGTTTACATAAATACATCTTAATAAATAAGATAATAAAAGAAAACAAAGTGTTTCAGAGAAAACATTGACAACATTCAAAGTTTAAAACAGCTACAAAAACATAAATCTGTAATTTTCTCAGTGAGGAAACATGTTTTCTTTATGAATGTTTGCTTTGAATTTTCCAGGTTGCAACAATGGCAGCTGTTACAGATCTGCTTCTAGAAACACTGGAGGATTTGAGTGATCAGGATCTCAACAAATTCATGTTGTTCCTGCAGTTCACTCGGTTTCAGAAAAGTCTTCCACAAATCAAACTGAGTGATGACAGAAGAGAAACAGTGAATAATATCATTGATAAATGTGGTCATCAGTCTGTGGAGGTGATCAGGGAGGTTTTAACAGACATGCAGAGAACTGATCTGGGGCAGAGGCTGTCAAAGAGCAGCTCAGGACTCAAAGGTAAGAGGAAATAATCTGTCAGAGTGTCTGTAATAATGTCAATAAATATGGTTTTTAACTGAGTGTAAAAGTATTAAAATCATAATATTACAGCTTACAAACTGAAAACAAAATTAAAAGAATTAAATCAGAGAAACTCACAACAAGAACTGCATAATATAAACTTTATTATCTTAAAATGAAAGAATTTGTTTCCTCTGATTTATTTTGGACACACGTTGATAAATTAACACATTCAGGTTGTACAAACACAGTAAAATTAATCAGATTTGTTTTCATATTTCAATGTTTTAAAGTAAAAATATTCAGGTTATTGAATCAGTGACTTTCTTTAGTAAATGTTGTTTTAAAGCTCTTTGAACTTCTTTCCTTTGAAAATATTTTTTCTTTGTTTGTTTCATAAAATTCTTGCATTTTGAGCTCATTAATATCAGTCTTGTATTGTAAATAGATCTTCATGTTAGCTTTGATTTAAACTCCACTATGGAGACAGACGACCTGTATGAGGTAAATGATTCCAAAGTGTTTTCATTGATTTCTCTGTGATTGTGTAACTATGGCCTCCTCCTGCCTTCAGTCAGCACAGCTGAAAGTGAAACATTAAAGCTTTTTATTGTCAGGACTCAGTGTTATACTCAGGATGAGCACACATAAAGGACACACACAGTGTCTGTATCATGTAGTTACAGTTTGTATTCAATGTGTTGCAGCTGCAGGATCATCAGCTGAAGGATTTGATGTGGAGGAAACAGAGAAAGGTCAGTGTCCAGAAAACACATGAATCAATAAATACACTCATTGATATGAAGATGAAGAAGAAGAAGAATTCCTGAATGAAACAGAACTGGATCATTTCCTCACACTTTGATAGTTTCCCATCAAATATGACTTCATGTTAACAAGTTTAATGTTGTTATTAATCCAACTTACAAGGATCATCAGAATGAAATCAAAGCATCAGTTATTTCAAAGTGTCTGATTATTAACACTGATGTTAAATCAGTCATGAATGAACCTTTTAATATTTCTTTTCTGTCAGAGAAACACTCTGAGGATGAACGTTGGCCTGCACTGATCCACAAAGTGAGTCATGTCACATCTGTCTGACTTCAGATCATCCAGCTTTCATTTCATAAATACAGGATAGAAATCTTCAATAGAAACAAATGATTTGATTGGAAAAGTCAAAGTTTGATAAGTTGAGCGTGTGCAGTGAGGTAGGTCTGCAGCAGGTCAGAAAAGTCCTGAACTTGTTAACAGAAGCAGAATAATTGTTAATCAGCTGTTTGTGATCATTGTGACAAATATGACCAATGACATCATCACCTTATGTGATGGATGATGTCATCTAAACACATCTACATTTGTAAAGTGTTGATGAGAAAACAATCCATCCATCCATCCATCCATCCATCCATCTTCATCCGCTTTATGGGGCCGGGTCGCGGGGGCAGCAGCCTAAGCAAAGAGGCCCAGACCTCCCTCTCCCCAGCCACCTCCTCCAGCTTATCCGGGGGAACACCAAGGCGTTCCCAGGCCAGCCGAGAGATATAATCTCTCCAGCGTGTCTTGGGTCTGCCCCGGGGCCTCCTCCCGGTGGGACATGCCTGGAACACCTCACCCAGGAGGCGCCCAGGGGGCATTCTTGTCAGATGCCCGAACCACCTCAGCTAGCTCCTTTTGATGTGGAGCAGCAGCGGCTCTACTCTGAGCCCCTCCCGGATGGCCGAACTTCTCACCCTATCTCTAAGGGAGAGGCCAGCCACCCTTCGGAGGAAGCTCATTTCCGCCGCTTGTATCCGCGATCTCGTCCTTTCGGTCACTACCCACAGCTCGTGGCCATAGGTGAGGGTAGGGACGTAGATCGACCGGTAAATTGAGAGCTTCGCTTTTACACTCAGCTCCCTCTTCACCACGACGGACCGGTGCAGCGTCTGCATTACTGCAGCTGCAGCCCCAATCCGTCTGTCGATCTCCGGCTCCCTTCTCCCATCACTCGCGAACAAGACCCCGAGATACTTGAACTCCTCCACTTGGGGCAGGAACTCATCCCCGACCCGGAGTGGGCACTCCACCCTTTTCCGACTGAGAACCACGGCCTCAGATTTGGAGGTGCTGATCCTCATTCCCGCTGCTTCACACTCGGCTGCGAACCGCTCCAGTGCGAGCTGGAGGCCCTCACCCGATGAAGCCAACAGAACCACATCATCCGCAAAGATCAGAGATGAGATTCTGAGGCCACCAAAGCGAAAGCCCTCCGCCACTTGGCTGCGCCTAGAAATCCTGTCCATAAAAATTATGAACAGAACCGGTGACAAAGGGCAGCCCTGGCGGAGCCCATCACCCACCGGGAACGAGTCCGACTTATTGCCGGCAATGCGAACCAAGCTCTTGCAACGGTTGTATAGGGATCAAATGGCCCGTAGCAATGGGCCAGACACCCCATACTCCCGCAACACCTCCCACAGGACACCCCGAGGGACACGGTCGAATGCCTTCTCCAAGTCCACAAAACACATGTAGACTGGTTGGGCAAACTCCCATGCACCCTCAAGTATCCTCGAGAGGATGAAGAGCTGGTCCAGTGTTCCGCGACCAGGACGAAAACCGCATTGTTCCTCCTGCATCCGAGGTTCGACTAGCGGACGAACTCTCCTTTCCAGCACCCTGGCATAGACTTTCCCGGGGAGGCTGAGGAGTGTGATCCCCCTGTAGTTGGAACACACCCTCCGGTCCCCCTTCTTAAAGATGGGGACCACCACCCCGGTCTGCCAATCCACGGGTACTGCCCCTGATCTCCACGCAACATTGCAGAGGCGTGTCAACCAGGACAGCCCTACAACGTCCAGAGCCTTCAGGAACTCGGGGCGGACCTCATCAACACCAGGGGCTCTGCCACCAAGGAGTTGTTTAACTGCCTCAGTGACCTCGCCCCTGGAAATTGGCGGGTCATTCCCCTCATCCCCAGACTCTGCTTCCTCCTCGGAAGACGCGTCAGTGGGATTAAGGAGGTCCTCGAAGTATTCCTTCCACCGCCTGACAATTTTCTCAGTCGACGTCAGCAGCGCTCCGCCAGCACTATACACAGTGTAGGTAGAGCACCACTTTCCCCTCCTGAGACGCCTGACGGTTTGCCAGAACCTCTTCGATGCAGTCCGAAAGTCTTTTTCCATGGCCTCTCCGAACTCCTCCCACACCCGAGTTTTTGCTTCAGCCACTGCCCGAGCCGCATTCTGCTTGGCCTGTCGATACCTGTCGGCTGCCTCCGGAGTCCCACAGGCTAACCAAGCCCGATAGGACTCCTTCTTCAGCCTGGTGGCTCCCTTCACCTCTGGTGTCCACCATTTGGTTCGGGGATTACCACCACGGCAGGCACCAACCACCTTGCGGCCGCAGCTCAATGCAGCAGCTTCGGCAATGGAGGCGCTGAACATGGTCCATTCGGACTCAATGTCCCCCGCCTCCCTCGGAATGCTGTTGAAGCTCTGCCGGAGGTGTGCGTTGAAGATCTCGCGGACTGGGGCCTCTGCTAGTCGTTCCTAGCACACCCTCACTACGCGTTTAGGTGCACCAGGTCTGTCCAGCGTCCTCCCCCGCCACCTGATCCAACTCACCACCAGGTGGTGATCAGTTGACCGCTCAGCCCCTCTCTTTACCCGAGTGTCCAGAACATATGGTCGCAGGTCTGGTGATACGACTACAAAATCGATCATCGACCTACGGCCTAGAGCGTCCTGGTGCCACGTGCACTTATGGACACTCTTATGTTCGAACAAGGTGTTCGTTATGGCCAAACTGTGATTAGCACAGAAGTCCAATAACAAAGCACCGCTCGGGTTCAGATCAGGGAGGCCGTTCCTCCCAATCACGCCCCTCCAGGTCTCGCTGTCGTTACCCACATGAGCATTGAAGTCTCCTAGCAGGATAACAGAGTCTCCAGGTGGAGCACCTTCCAGCACCCCCCCCCCCCCCCCCCCCCCCCCCCCACCGGGACTCCAAGAAGGCTGGGTACTCCGAACTGCCACTCGGCGCATAAGCGCAGATGACAGTCAGGACCCATTCCCCGACCCTAAGGCGCAGGGAACAAACCCTCTCGTCCACCGGGAAAAACCCCAACGTACTGGCAGCAAGCCGAGGGGATATTAGAATACCCACCCCAGCCCGCCACCTCTCACCAGGGGCAACTCCAGACTGAGACAGAGTCCAGCCCCTCTCCAGGAGACTGGTTCCAGAGCCCAAGCCATGCGTAGAGGTGAGCCCGACTATATCTAGCCGGTACCTCTCAACCTCACGCACTAACTCAGGCTCCTTCCCCACCAGAGAGGTGACATTCCATGTCCCTATTGCCAGTCTTGGCAGCCGGGGGTCAGTCTGCCAGGGCCTCCGCTCCTGGCCGCCACCCGGCACACAATGCACCCGACCCCTATGGCGCCTCCTGCGGGTGGTGGGCCTGCGGGAGAATGGGCCCATGTCTCCTCTTCGGGCTGTGCCCGGCCGGGCCCCATGGACTAAGGCCCGGCCACCGGACGCTCGCCCTCGGGTACCCTCCCCGGGCCTGGCTCCAGGGCGGGGCCCCGGTAACCCTATCCCGGGCAGGGTAAACTGTTCCCTCGGTGTTTTTTTCATAAAGGTCTTCTGAATCGCTCTTTGACAAACAAACAAACAAACCTGAAAGTGAGAAATGTCACATTTATCTCATGAACATTTTCTTTGAATTTTCCAGGTAGAAACGATGGAGTCTGTTATTGAGCTGCTACTGGAAACTCTGGATGGTCTCAATGATCGAGAGCTACATGAGTTCAAGTTGAACCTGCGACAAATTCATCTTCACAAATATTCATCAGACTTCTCATGGATGTGGTACATGGGGACAGACCTGCAGGACACAGTGTTTCTGATGGTGCAGACTTACGGCCAACAGTCAGTGGAGAAGATCATGGAGGTCTTAAAGGAGATGAAGAGGACTGATCTGGCTCAGAGGCTGTCAGACTGCAGCTCACTGCCTCGAAGTAAGACAACAAAATCAAAACTCATTAACATCATAAAACTGTTTTTATGTCTGATAAACGTCTGACTAAAGTCTTCTTTGACTTTATAAATAATATTTGTAATAAAGACAAAAAAAACACATCTTTAAAACATATTTTATGGCTGTTCTGGAAAATTATACTTCAATAAATACATAAAAATGAGACCAGATTAAATAAAAATACTTTGTGAGGAGGAGTAAAAATGACTCCTTCATACTGTTTATTATTGCTGAGGAGGTTTCAGTGTAATTCTGCATATTGTCCATTTTTCCAAAGTCATATTTCCTGAATAATTGTCAGTTAGTTGTTAAATGTGTTTGTCATGAGTGACCTTGAGCACTTTTCTCCTCAGAGAAACACTCTGTGGATGAACGACGCTCTGCACTGATCCACAAAGTGAGTCATGTCACATCTCTGATTCAGTACAAGACAGCAGGCTGAAAGTCAGAGGACTAAAGTATCATCAGTTCTCATGTTGAGTCATTTTTCTCATGATTTCTGCTGGATGTTTGTGACAAACTGAAGCTTCATTCAGTTTGACTGTGAAGGTTCTCAGTCATCCAGGTCATCGTAGTCTAAGGAGCTTGCAAAGAAAAGCGTCTGGACTTCTTTAAGTTGCTTGAAGACGTTTCACCTCTCATCCGAGAAGCTTCTTCAGTTCTAAAGTCAAATGGTGGAGAGTCCCAGATTTAAACCTAGTGGGAGTTTCCCTCCAAAGAGGGACAAAAGGACCCCCTGATGATCCTCTAATCACATGAGCCAAGGTGTGAAAATGGGTGTGGGTCACAATCAGCCAGGGTTTTGGGTGAGCTCATTGTGAAACCTGGCCCCACCTTATCATGTGATTTCCTGAGGTCAGATGGCCCAGGATGTGAGTGGGCGTTAAGGCGTCTGGGGAGGAATCTCAAAACTGGATTATAGATGGCAGAAAGTTGCTGTTGTAAACCACCGCCTCTGTTCAAAGATGGTCGCTCACAGTGGACATAGATGCTTCTTTCACTCCTCTTTCAAACCATCTGTCCTGTCTGTCCAAAATGTGAACACTGGCATCCTCGAAACTCTGGCTGATTGGGACCCACACCCAGTTTCGCACCTTGGCTCATGTGATTAGAGGATCATCAGGGGGTCCTTTTGTCTCTCTTTGGGGGGAAACTCCCACTAGGTTTAAATCTGGGACTCTCCACCATTTGACCTTAGAACTGAAGAAGCTTCTCGGATGAGAGGTGAAACATCTTCAAGCAACTTAAAGAAGTCCAGACGCTTTTCTTTCCAAGCTCCTTAGACCAGGATGTCTTTACCACTGAGGATGAGCTGAGGAAGTGTCAGCATGTACATTTGTCCTGACTCTTCAACAGGACAGAGAAATCTGAAAACATCAAACACTTTCAGATTAAACAGGAAACTTTATTCTACTTACAAATATTAATAAAGAATGAAAGATAATGTGAAATCAGGGAAAGATTCTTGATGGATATATTTCAGTTTTTATCTGCACAGTGAGAGAAGAACTGCAGCCTGTAAAGAAAAACTATTCAAACCCATAAAAGTGGATCACAGTTTTATATTTTCTTCATTTTTTTGATAAATGTACCGCAATTAGTAAATAGACGCTTGTGTTTGGCTAAATAAATATGTGACCCCGTGATTGTGTTTATTGTTCCAGGTGGCAACAATGGCAGCTGTTAAACATCTGCTTTTAGAAACTTTGAATGATTTGAGTGATGAGGAGCTCGAGGAGTTCAAGAGGCTCCTGCAGATGATCATTCCTGGGAGGAATCGGTCATATTTCTCATGTAGGTTGAGTCGATCATCAAACAGAGCAGATGTAGTGAATCTGATGATGGATGAACTTGGCCATCAGTCTGTGGAGGTGACCAGAGAAGTTTTCATGCGCATGAACAGAACTGATCTGGTGCAGAAGTTACCAGAGAGCAGCTCAGCATCCAGAGGTGAGACCAACATGCATGAGTGTAAACTCTGTGTCATCAACAGGTTTTTGTGTTGGTGGTGTCATGGTGGTGCAGTGGTTAGCACTGTGTCCTCACAGCATGAAGGTTGTGTGTTTGAGCCTCCTGGTTGGCTGGAACCTTTCTGTGTGGAGTTTGCATGTTCTCCCTGTGCCTGCATGCTTTTCCTCAGAGTGCTCTGGTTTCCAGTCCAAACACATGCTTGTTGGCTTTATTGCTGGTTCTAAATTAAATGTGGGTGTGAAAGGTTGTCTGTCTGTTTAAAACCTGAGGTGGACAGGTGTACCCTCTCTCATTATCACAGCTGGGAACCCCCAGTTACTTTGGTTGGACAGGATGGAGGGTTTCTTTGTTGGGTTCTTGTGTCATTTTATTTAGTTTCACATGATTTTCTCTTTTAAATCATCTGTGTCGTCTGAAGGCTGATTCTATTTGGATGTGTGATGATGTTTGAATCCTCAGAGTTGATTGTAAATGTCTTTCCTCCTCAGAGAAACACTCTGTGGATGAACATGGAGCTGCACTGTTGAAGAGAGTGAGTGTGACTTTAACTCAGCTTTTACAAAAAAAATAGTTTTTAGTATTGATAGAAATGAAATAATGTTTTCTTATGAAACTTGAAGTTTTGCAGGTCATAAAGAGAGTGAAGTAAATATCAAAACCGCCAGCCGTCTCTTCACTGATTATTCTAAAACATATAAATATTAATGAAGACATCTTTTTTTTAATTAATATTTGACATTTCTACTACAGTTTCTCTGGAAATTAAATAAAAAGATATCTTTAAATCGTCCAACAGAGATATTATACAGTAACGTGATACATTATTTTGGTTTTACAGGAAAAAGAACAGGAAGCTGTTACACAGATTCAGGAAACGCTGAATGAATTCAGTCAAAAGGATCTAAAGAAATTCAAGCAGTTGCTGCCGTTCACGTGTTTTAAGATGGGCCTGCCACAAATGGAGAGTTACTGGTATACAAAGAGTACAGAGAGACTTGTGAATCTGATGGTGGATGAACTTGGTCATCAGTCTTTGGAGGTGACCATGGAGGTTTTAACAGACATGAACAGACCTGATCTGATGCTGAGGCTGTCAGAGAGCAGCTCAGGTGAGACCAAACAAAGTTGAATAAATAGATTTTCATAATTTACAATAAACTTGTTTAAACAACTTCTAATCAACAAACATTAAAATAAAGAGGAAACACAACAGACGTACAAAAATAACTTTGCATAAATCATCAGAGCTGAATCCAACCTTTCTCTCTGTCTCTGTCTTGTTCTGACATCACTGGTGAGAATATTTGAATTCATCAGCTTTTGATCATCTTAGACGTCACTCAGCTGCACGTCCTGCTGAACATGTTGTTCTGATGTTGAAGCAGCACTGCACAGCATAAAGTGATCAAACAGCAAACATGTGGACAGTTAGAGGATGATTTTATATGTCAGCATAACATCATTCATTTGAATTCTTTGTGTCTCAACAAGGACGAAAAACTGAAAGAAGTTCAGAGCTTGGAGGTTGTCAGAGCCTGATGGTAATCCCTTCCATTCATCCATTTATTCCTAAAGTTTCTTTCTTTAGAAACATGTGTACTTATTGACTAAAGTGACTGTCCTCTGCAGCAGGACTGCAGTGATTGGACTAAACTTGAACCTGAGGTGAACAGTACAGATGCAGACGAGGCTCCAACTTACAGGTAAATCAACTTCCTGAATGCTGCAGCACAGCAAACTGGAACTACAGGAAACAGTTCAGCTTTGGATTTATTCCCAGAGGAAATTCTTCATTTTGCATCCAATTCACACGACTACTCTCTGTGTTTCCATTCACTCTGTTGTTCCTTCATGAGTGTGTATTTAATTCCTGTTTCAGCCTTCAGTCTGCAGCAGGACACTTTGAATGCAGAGTCTCGGGCTTGCGCTGGGTCTGTAAGGGAAAGACCAGCTTTCAGTACCAGTTCAGATCTTGGGAGGGACACATGGAGAGGATGGAGAGCAGACAATACATGCCTGCAGGTCCTCTGATGGACGTCACAGTCACTGCTGGGAAGTTAAATGAAGTTCACCTGCCACACTGGATCTGCATCGGTAAGAGGACATGAAGGAAGAATTTCAGATGTTTGACATTTCTGACAGTGAGCGCACAAACTGTTATAAACTGTTCTTCTCACCATGTTTGTGTTGTTGTGTTCTCCTGCAGATGACATCCCTGACATATTGGACAAGTTTGCAGTCGTTCACATAGATGACTGTGGAGATGTTGTGGAAAAAGTGTCTGAGGTCACACCAACACATGTCAAGTTAACCGAACCACATTTCTCATTAAAAGCGGCTCTGATACGTTTATTTACGTATATACCTTCCATATTTTGTCCAAAAATCAGCTGTTACACATTGATGTACTATAAACCCAACACGTCATTCCTCAAACTCCACGTCTATCCAATCCGACAGGATCCTGCTCTGGAACAGGTAACTGAATAGATTCAATGTATTAGGATCAGTGCAGGCAAAGAAAGTCACAGTACGATTGCTTTTATATTTTATACTAGACACAAGGTGAAAAATATTATCTGGGCACACTGACCATTATTTTTTAAATATGACATCATACTGACTGCAAACTCAATGATAAAAGTGTAATAAGCTAAAATGATCATTATCCTAAGAGTTCATCATGAATTTATTTTGCGATTTTAAATCCAAACTGAATTTTAAAATCTTCAGCTGCTGATGACTGATATCATCTGATAACAGGGAATAGACAAGGAAGAATCCTCAGATGGATACAAAAGAATCAAAAAACCACACCCAGACAAGTACCTGCAAACTGAGCGTACTTTCAGCCTCAGAGCCGACATGGAAACAGCAGAAATTCAACCACAGGTACAGTTTGTAAAAAGCTCTGCTGAGGAGATCTAG
This sequence comes from Neolamprologus brichardi, assembly GCF_056152115.1. Taxonomy (NCBI): domain Eukaryota; kingdom Metazoa; phylum Chordata; class Actinopteri; order Cichliformes; family Cichlidae; genus Neolamprologus; species Neolamprologus brichardi. The sequence continues at coordinate 30,049,437 of NC_142114.1, read as the reverse complement.
CCCCTCATTGTATGTGTAGATATACCTCTACTCAGAAACATTTCAGTCATGTCTGAAGCTTGTTTTTAAGAACACTTTCTGCTCTCTGCTTTTCTAACATTATCACCACAATCTTCAAACACTTTTATAACCAAAGCATGTATTTTTAACCCACTAAACCATAGAAAATTGTTTAGTGGGTTAAAAGCTGCACAAAATATGTATTTTACATACATCTATCTATCCATGCTTTTTCTTCTACTTATCTGGGGCCGGGTCAGAAGGGCAGCAGTGTGATGAACAGTGATGAGCTTTCTGGAATATGAAATAACTGGATAGCTTCAGCAACACATCATGTACAGAGTCAGTGATGAATAAAAATCTAAAAAGGACGAGCAGACAGATTGTAATTCACTCTGCACAGAAACAATATGGACGTGTTTGTTGAGCTGTTTGAAATATTGCAAACCTTTGAACATAATGTTTGAAATTACTCCTTACTTACGTGTGTGTGTGTGTGTGTGTGTGTGTGTGTGTGTGTGTGTGTTTGTGTGTGTGTGTTTTACACTTTTCCCCACAGGAGTTAACCTTCAGATATAACAGGATAAACTTCTATGAAGTGTTCATTGAGAATCCAGACAGAAAACTCAGGCTTACACTCCTGCACTCAAGTAATGATGAACCAGTCTGGACATGTGATGTTTATCAAGGTTAGTTATTCTGTTAAATAATACAATGTACGCAAAGTGTAATGGAAAACTTTCTTCCTTTTTTTTTTTTTTGTCCCGTTTGGATCTTTAGCATCAGAATTGTTGTCTTAAGGCCAAGAAAGATGCCAAGCGGATTTATTTTACCAAGTGGATCATCATGGCCTTGCCATATTGGTCCATTTGATTGACCTTTATTATAATTATGCATTTATTTTATTTTCGGTTGCTACAAACAGGACAGACATGACTGGGGGATAGGACAGGGAGAAAGAATGAAAGAAAGAGAGGGAGAGAAAGAAAACCAGAGGGGAGAAGAGATGGTGAGAAAGGGGGGAAGAAAGAAAGAAAAACAAACAAAACACCTGGATCACCTGTATGGAGAAAAAAAAACAGAAGAGAAAGCAAACAAAAAAAGAGCAACATAATAAATACAGCACCATCACAATAAACTAGCTAGCAGTAGATAACAGTAGATACTAAATATTAAACGCTATTGTGCAGCACGCAAGATAGACAGCGCACAATGTGCTTTGAGGCAGCAGCCAAGAAAGGTGTAGTCCGCGTCTGTGAACACCCGTGTGTACACCTGTGTGCACACCTGTGTGGATCAGCATGTTTGTATTCCAAAGGTTTCTCCATGTAACAATCTGCTAGGGAGTGTGGGGGGCCATAGCCCCGTCCCCCAGGGCATGAAGCAGGTATGGAGGAGATCCAGGCCCCAGACATCCAGAGGCCCCAGAGTACGAGGACCCGAGGAGGACCACCAAAAGGGGGGGAACCGTGCCACCCTCCTGGGAAGAGCTGAGTAGAGCCCCAAACGAGAGGTCACCCAGCAGCTACGGAGCAGAGGCCAGAGGGGGTTGCAGTGGCGTGCCCGCGGGCTCTGCTGGCAGCCAGCTGTGCCAGAGGCCAGAGGCCTGAGGGCATCCCATCCCCCAGAAGGGGCCCAGCCGGGCCACAGGCGTCAGGCTCCGCCAATCGGCCACCAGGAGTGAGCCGGTACATACATGAGTGCCCAGCCCCAGTCGACAAGGACCACCAACACACCAACGTCTGAGGGCATCAGCCACCGGCAGGGAGTGTGGTGAGGGGAGATAGGCCTCCGTACTTTGGAGGGCCTGAGATGTTCCCAGAGAGGTCGAGTCTAAGACCCAACCTGACATATAGACACAGACGAACAGGTGCACGCAGACACAAACGTGCATTCCCACCCCCATATACACAACCAAATACTATACCAAGCACTCACCCAACGTGTAGACAGACACAAATAGACACTGCACAGACAGTCACACTCCCCAAACATACTCTATATCCCAGGTCCAGGTACCCCCGCCCCCAGAGGGGCAAGCCGCACCTAGACCCAGGAGTTACCCTTCTCTCTGGGGTGGAGGCAAGCGGACCACCTCCTTATCTGCAGTAGCAGGGAGGCCCCGCATCCCAGACCCGAATCTGACGGCCAGCACCTCCTCCCAGCACCTGAGCCCTGACGGCTAACAGAACCGGGGTGAGTGAAGACCCCAAACCTCCCTCCACCCGCTCATATGTAGTGTTGCTGTGTGCTGTTCTAAAGTGCATTTAAAACATCAGAGAGCAGCACGGCTCCTCCCAAAAACCCTTAGTGTCTATATGCATTTAAAATTGAGGGTAGGGCACCAGCGCCAGAGGTGGGTTGGAATACACCGACCATCTTCTGGATGCTGTAGAACGTGCCCACCCCCAAGGCCCTATATGTATGTGTTATGTGAGAGTGTGAGTAATGTGGATGTCTAGGTTGCAGAATAAAATTGAGGCACATGCGGCCAGAAGGGGACAGGGGGAGTGCCTCCCCTGCACCCTGGTGACATACCTGCACCCCAAGCCCTGCGTGTGTGGGTGGGTGTGGTAGAGCAGGAAGAGGGAAGCAGCTGAGGATGGGGAGGGAAGAAAGGGAGGGGCAAGCGGCCCCTCCCTGGGGCCAGCTCCCCCGCTGACCCCAGTAGGCATCCCCACACTCTGGAACCCACCAGGGCAAGGGGGCCCAGGCCCATCCGGACCGGGGCCCGCAGCAGCAGCACCGCCCAGCCCCACAGAGTCCACCCCAGAGAAAACTGCACCCACCCCATCATCCAATCATCTCCCAAACTACACAAGACAATAGACACCCAGGTTGAGTTCATTCTCTACCTCTCCTATATCTCTCCCCCACCTGCAGAGTGAGCTCCTGTAGAGAGGAGACCACCTGCAAAGATATAACAACCTCCCCACCAGTTAGAGAGCCCCCTAGTTGGGCCGATGCACCAGAGGTCCCCGGGGCTGAGCCCCCCTGCACCCACCCGCCCACAGCTCCGGTGACACAACAGCCAGGACCCAAGCCCCCAAGGCCCAGCCAGCACCCCAGACCGGGGGCGGAGCACCCCCAGACCCCCAAGCCTCCACGCCCGTCCCGGACCCACCCAGGGGCAGCCAGGCTACCAGGCCAGTAACCAACGTCCGCCAGCACAGACCCTCCCCCATCTCCACTGTACGCAGCCACAAGGAAAACACCATCTAAGAGCCACCAGAGCCCCTAACCAGGTCATGGCCACATCCCCCGGGTTAGGCCCTCCAGGGAAAACGTCCCTAGGGACTCCCCAGACGCCCTAAGGCCGTCCCTACCCCCATATCAACCAGAATAGCAAAGGCAGGACCAAACCATGACCCCCCCCCCCCCCCCCCCCCCCACACACACACACTAGGTGATGAAGCCGATCAAAGGAGCCCAAAGGGATTGATCAAATGTGATGGCAGAGGCTGTATCAAGACTAATGTGATCTATTATATGGTTTTTATATTGGTTAGAATTAAGATTATTTTTATTTTTCCAGTTAATGAGGACCATTTTCATGGCAATGCATAGGGCCGTAAAAACAACGTGGGCTGTGTTTATTTCTGCAGTGACCTCATCCAAGTTGCCCAGCAAGCATACTAAAGGGGAGGCTGGAATGTTACATTTCAGACTCTTTGATAAGTCTTCACATATCTCACGCCAAAACTTCTGAACTGGTGGACAGAACCAAAGAGTGTGGATGTAATTGTCCGGCGTATTTGCTGTGCAGTGTGAGCAGTTGTTGGAAGGCGTATAGCCCATCTTGAACATCCTATGACTAGTATAGTGCACTCTATGCAATATTTTGTATTGTATTAATTGCAAACTGGGATTTCTGATCCATTGAAAGGTTTTTAAGCATATCTGAGACCAAAGGTTTTGGTCTAAGCTGATCGATAAATCTGCTTCCCATTTTGCAATAGGAAGGGATATTGATTCATCAATTTTAGAAAGTGTTCTGTATATTTTAGACAATAATTTGGGGCGTTTTAGACTAAAAAATAGTACCACACTTGGTGGTGTTTGTAATTCAGCTTCACTGGGATTAAATTTCTTTTTTACTATGGATTTAATTTGTTGATATTCCAAAAATCGTTTCTTGTTGATCCCATATTGTGTAACTAGTCTGTCAAACGAGATAAAGTCTGTTCCTTCCAATATAAACTTTCATCCTTTTATTTGACGACTGCATATTGAAGAGCAACAGCAATGTGAACGTGTTATTTCTCTGCTATTTCATAATTTTTGGTCCCTGAATGAAGCACATCAAACCCCAATATCAAACATTCATACTTTGATTTTCCTTAAATTTCAGATGACTATCCCATGTCTGGTTATGTTGAAGGTAAGAAAATACACTTAAAGAGTATTCAAACTAATTCTTTACTTTCACTCATATTATAAGATAAAATGTGTTGCTGTACCTTTAACTAGTAGAGTTAAGTCGAATGCTGTTTAACATAATAGTTTGTACTGTGTTGGTACTGCTAAAACATTCCTGGCATCAGTGACTGTTCACTTTAGAAGCTCATCTGTAATGATAAACAGACTTTTCAGACACTGAGTGAATTAAACAGATCAGCAGTGAGTCATTTAAAACGAAGAAGAGTGAGTTAAGGACAAATGTGTCTATATTAGACAATTTTATCTGTTTCTTTGTTTGTAATGAAAATTAATTAAATTGGTGCATTTAATACACAATTAAAAAATGTCTTTACAGCTTCAGGAACTTCAAGGGGAGCAACTGGTGTCAGTACTTCAGGTAATGGTAACATATATCAACATATTTTCTTATTAGAGGATTTTGTTGCTGTTGTTGACAAGAGGACCCAAGTGTAGACACTGCACAGTAAGCAGGCGCACTCAGAGAGCACAACTCCCCCTAAGAGCAAGGGCTGTACTAAAAGTTTGATGTTTATGATGTTTTTATCACAACATGATGACATCAGCCTGTTTTTATTAAACATATCTACTTTAGCTGGCTGTTATTACAACATGCTTATGTCAGCATTGTTAATATGGAAATCTAGTCTAGTTTATTAACCTTTTTGTGTCTTTGTGAAGTCATGAAAACATAATGTGTTAAAGAGCTCAAACGAAGAAAGTGCTGATGTTCCACAATGACTAATATGTTGCTTTAAATTTTTGAGATGATTAAATAGAAACTAAAGCTTTTTCCTATATCGTGGGACCCTGACCTTTGACCTTGAGGTATTACATACTAAGATGGTGTATTCAATTATCTTTACCCATGTGATTGGAGCAGAATTGGCTGAAAACTTTGGCTTCTATAAGCTGTCAAAACTTTATGGCATCATTGTGATGATGTCAAAGTGTGTTGTACATCTCTTTCCATGCCCTCTCATATGACCTATTACTGGATATGTTGCTTTTTACATGATTATGGTTTGACCATAACCTTCATTATTAAACTCTGATACATTAAACAATGACATCAAGCGTCCATATTCCAATTTTTTCCTTACATTAAACGTGGTCATCCAGTTTCTGGCCACGCTGCAGGTTAGAGAATTACATATATTACACACACACACACACACACATACATATGTGTATATATATATATATATATATATATATATATATATATATATATATATATATATATATATATATATATATAAAAGTATTTATGTTGTGTTAGAGCTGAGATGAACCCTTATACAGGAGATACTGGACTGGTTGAAAGGTTTGGGCTCTCTTTTACTGTAGAGTATTACCCTAGTAGTAATCACCAGAAATCAGTTTAAGCTGCTGGTGGGGAGACTCGCCTCCCTGTAACTGCCTTTGTCTGAGTGCCTGCCTTTCTGTCTCTGGCAATATAACTAACTGACTAGCCCAACAAATGAAATTATCACTAGTGCAATCATTAAAAAGTAAAAATGTAGGAAAGCAGAGGAACTACAGTCTGTGTTTCTATTAAACATTTATATTAGTTTCCTGTTATGATGGCAGATAATCAGACCAATTAACTTCTTACAGTAAAATTTCCTCAATGTTTCACAGCTGCAGGATCCTCAAGGGGAGCAGCTGGTGTCGGCACGTTGGCAGCTGGTAGGTTCACGGATATTAACTGTTCTATCTTTTCAGTAAATTACTTTTAGTATTCAAGAAAAAACTGTCATAGTTGTTGCCTTACTGAAGATGAACTGCACACACTTAGACTTTACTCAAAACTAAAAATAGAGTGAAACTGGAATGAAAACCACTGCGAAAGAAGCAAAAAAAAAAAGTGACCACAGAATCCAAAACAAGAAGGAAAAGCTGATACAGGGAGACAACAGGAGTTAAAGCCAATGAGAAAATGACCAGGGAGAGTGAAAATGCACAGACTAAATGCACGCCGTGGAGAAGGATACTAAAGCACTTGTAACTTAATCATAGACATGAATGCAGGCAGGAAAAGGAACAACCCAGCTTTGAAAATAAAACAGGAAGTTAACTGAAAATGGGACAAAGGATGTGCACATGGTTATCAAGAAGGTTGGTGGTTTAATTCAGGGCTGCTGCAGTCTGGATTCAGTATCCTTTGGCAGGACACTGAACCCGGCTCACTGGAGTGTGAATTTGAGATAGAAAGCCCAGAAAAAGTGTTTGTATGAATGGATGAATGAGACATCTGGTAGAAAAGTACTAAATAAGAACCGCCCATTTACCCTTTGTTTTCCAAAACGGGGATTTTTCTGAGTTCATTTCAAAAAATATCTCCCTCCACACTAAAATGTGCATCAAATGCATTTTAAAAGAGCATTGCCATAACAAAAGGTGGTGATATAAAACAAACCATTAAGAAACGATATGCAAAGTTTACAATAATGATCCTTGCATGTGTGGATGCAGCCAAAGACAGAGGAACCTGCTGACCACGATTCATCCTTTAATCCTTAATTTAAAGCCTGGTCACTTTATATGAGTCCATTAATGTTAGATATCTGCTGCTAGTCTGATTCTGATGTTTTCATAGCATATTTAACCTGGCACATTAAACACACTCCACTCCATCGGAAAACTCTTCATGAATCAAATCAATCAATATTTATGTTTCATCTTTCTTCTCTCTCAGAGAAACACTCGGTGGATAAACATCCTCCTGCACGGGGAAGGAAAGTGAGTAAGATAAACTTATTCTGACTTTACACAACACAGCTTCATTCATAAGATTTAAATTTTTAAAAGCAATATTTTAAATGCTGTGTTAAAAATGTTTAAATGTGATGGTTCTTACACTTAACTAACTAATCACTGATCTAATCATATTCCTTTCTTTGCTTTAACTTTACCAGTCATTGGTCAAATCCAACAAAAAGAGGTACGATGAGGATCCAGAAGAAGAAGAAGAGCTTAAAAAGCTAAAGTTACAGTGGGACAGTGATGCTGCAGCACAGATGCCAAAGGTGAGTAACGCCTGACTTTACACACAAAAGCTTTAAGTCATTAAAATGCAGGTTAAACATAATTCAGAATGTAAAACTGAATAAAACCCCCTCGTGATTGAATTGGATGGTAGTAGTAATACAAATGCACTTTTTTTGCCCCCTAGTTTTAATTTAACTAGTTTTTTCACACATATACTGGGTTTCTTTCCAGGGTTGATGCGATCATTTTATTTAAAAATCGGGATTTCGCAATGTTGAACTAAGAATGAGGCAAAGCCACTTAGGCAAATGGTAGAAAGGATGTTGATGGTGGGAAACAGGACCTCCAGAGCATGTGTCTTTTGTCTCTTCGAGAACTCTGGGAAGTAGCAAGGGAGTGTGAACCTTAAGGTGTGAAACAGTTGTGTACTGAGGCTAGACTAATTTTATAAAGGTAGGGGGGTGTAGTAAGGTTGATGGCAGGAAACAGGACCTCCAGAGCATGTGTCTTTTGTCTCTTCGAGAACTCTGGGAAGTAGCAAGGGAGTGTGAACCTTAAGGTGTGAAACAGTTGTGTACTGGCATTGTTCCTGGAGAAGGTATTTAACTGAGACCTATGCTAGGCTCAGGGTGAACTCTGCATTCGTCGCGACAACACCACTTTCTTTGAGATCATCAAAACTATCATCGTTCTTTATAACATGGACATCTTAAACGGTAAGTAAAACAAAACCTATTATTGTATTTTTAAAAGTGTTATGTTAACATATTATAGGATATTCAAACTATCTTTTTCCTAAAACAAAAGCTTAATTTTCAGGAGTTCGGGAGAACGGCACAGCACCCTTTTCTTTAGAAACGGGGGCTTTCACAGATGGAACAACTACTCTAACAGGCACAAGGTGTGTACAGAATTACGCGATTTTTAAGCGTATGTATGTATGTTTTAAGCTTGCGATTCTTTTAAATTATATAATGACAGAGTTTTTCTTTGATTTGTTCCAGGGTTAACAAACTGAGCAGGAAAACATTCAGACACCGTGACCACAGAGCCCATCCTTACAAAAGGTATGTATACAACGGGGTGTATAATTGTGTATTTTTAAAAAAACAGCAAATGGGTTTAAACAATTCCAAATGTTCTAAAACCGACCGTTTTACACATACAGAGCCACGCCAGAGAACCTTATGTGCGGAGAACCAGGGCCGTCAGGAATAGCACACACTACAAGGTAAGCATAGGTATATATAAATTAGATAAAAAGAGATAGAGAGGGAGACACGCTTATTCTGTTTGAAATGGGTACATGTATAAATGTTTTAACACATATCTATCTTCACAGACTGCAGCACAGTACCCCTCCTCATAATGATCAGGACACCGTACTCCAGACGTTTTTGGAATGTTTAAACAGTATCGACCTCCCAGAACAACAAAAACCTGGAGCTTTGTGCAACAGTGGAGAGTCAGAAGCGATCTTCATCAGCGGTCCTGCAACACCCCCGAGTGAGTGCTTGCCTCGTGATTTCTCTGATGTTTTTGAATACAGTATATCAGATTTCGATCTTGTTCATATACTCACCCCACCAGAATGTGTCAGAAATAGCATTGATTCACACGTAGATTTTGAAGACGACGGTATAACAGACTCTCAAATATCAGCGGCGTATGATGCTTACATGAAGGTTTCAGACGCTCAACCTGTTGAACAGAGTCATATAGCTTCATTAGTTGATAAATTATGTTTGATTGAAGCTAGACTCAATCAATATCACCAAGAAGCACAGATACAAAACCAACAGTTTATCAAATTCATAAAAAAAGTGTGTAGTACATTAGACATCATCTGCAGCAAAATTTCAAGTCCCTGACTTTTAAACTCCAGACCATGGACCCTCCAAATAAATTATTTAAGCATAATAACGGAACCTCCACTCCTGTTAGATGTTTTGACTTAGAGACTTTTATGCAGTGGGTTGAAGAAACAGATAACAAATTAGACGATATTATAGCTAGACTTAATAGTGTGCCTGCATCAGCCTCATCTGATGCACATCCTCGTCAGACTGTTCCTACGCCTGCTATTGATGATGGGGCTATTGTTGTTGTTAATAATAGTGATAGTACATCAGGTGTTGCTCGGACCACTGTTGTTACTGATGCTAACCGTATTGCTGCTGCTGCTGCTGGTGTTATTGAGTCTGTTACCACTTCTACTAGTACTACAGACACACATGCGTGTCCGGGCACCGCTGCAACACCACACACCCCCTCAGTCATTGTAAATTTCTCACAAAGTGATACTATCGTGATTGAGCCCGTTGTGCAATCTGGATCTGGCAGGCGCTCCCAGCCACACATTAGAGAGATACCTAATTTTAATGCTCGCGAATTGCGTGAGCGCCTTGATTTTAGGGGTATAAGTCTTGATCATCCAGAACAAGTACCTGAGCGAGTGCGCGAGTGCTTAGCCAATGTGGTAGACCGAGCTGTGGCTGGATCTCAACAGGGCAGTGTTCTAAACGTGGTCCTGCGTGGCCCCTCGCTGGCTTCAGATGTTCAGGCTGTTTTAAACGCTGATGATCGGTATGATCCAGAGCTGTTTCTCGATCGAATTGCACAAGTTATGCAGAGTAATGATGAATCTATCGGTGATGATGAATTAGAGTTTATTGTCACGGTAGCTCAGAACAGTAGTGGTGGGGCTCGCTTAAGACTGGCACAAATCCCTTATGATGAGATTCTCTCAAAGAAAGGCAGACATTTATACACACCAAACAACACACACAACAATTTGTGCTTCTCCCTATGTATAGCACATTCATTAAACTCATCAGCCTCTGAGTTAGAAAAACTCGCTACAGCTAAACGGATGCATGCTGAAGTAGGTCTATGTGACACACAGCAAGTATCATTCACCGACGTCAGTAAATTTGAGAAGCGCTTCAACATTAAGATTGTAATCTATTACCACACAGAAGGGCGTAAACGCCTGGAATGTTTTTTCACACATGAAGCGCCAAACACAAACACGTTGATGATGTATCTCCATAATCAACATTACCACATGATTTTAAACCCAACCGCTTTTCTTGGTGCATCCTATGTGTGTAATTTCTGTTACAGTACATATAATACAGCATTACACCATAGCTGTAAACATAGATGTAACACATGTTATACACTCTGTCAACACCACAGGGGTCCCACAGTGAAATGCAGCGACTGTAACCGCATCTGCAAATCACAACACTGTTACCAGCAACACAAATTACCTGAATTAAAACACAACATGATCCCCTGTGATAATATGAAACATTGCATGCACTGTGGCACCCCATATAGAGAATCCAAGAAATCGCCACACAGATGTGCCCAGCCTAGATGCGAACACTGCCGCGAGCCTAAATTACCCGGAGACTCCGACCATCAGTGTTTCATACAGCCTGTTGAAAAACAGAAGCCTAGCGATAAATACATTTTATATGATTTCGAGACTAGGTACCACAATGGTAAACACGAGGCTAACTTTGTGTGTGCGTCTGATCTGAAGGGCAATAAGTTCACATTTAACACATTAAAGTGTGTGGAGGCGTTTGTGCAACATTACAGACGCCCAAGGTTTCGTGGGTACACTTTCATAGCACATAATGCATCTGGCTTTGACAACTACATACTCCTCGAGTACTTTGTCAGACAGTGCATAACACCTAGTGTCATAATGAGCGGCAGCCGTGTGATTTTGATGTATGACAGGGACTATGACCAGCGATGGATTGATTCGTTCAGCTTTTTGCCCATGGGCCTTGCCAAAATACCCTCTGCTTTAGGTTTTCAAGACCTGCAGAAGGGCCATTTCCCACACAGGTTTAATACGAGGGATAATGAGCATTATGTGGGACCGTACCCAGACCCCTCCTTCTACGGCTATGAGCACATGTCTGAAAGCGATAAGGTGCGATTCATGGAATGGTACCAGGTTGCCTCACAGAATCCCTTTGATTTTCAGGCTGAACTCAGGCGTTACTGTGTTAACGATGTTGATGTCCTGCGTAAAGCATGCAGCATTTATCGTGACACGTTACTGGGTTGTACACAAGTTGATCCATTCATGTATACCACCTTGGCTGCATTTAGTATGGGTGTGTATAAAACGCTGTTTCTGCCTAGAGACACGCTCGCTCTCACGTATGACGGGGCATACGTTGAGCAGAATAAGACGTTTTCTAACGTCTCTATCGAATGGCTTCAATACGTGTCCCACACCACCAACAAAGTGGTAAAACATGCTCTCAGAGGAGGCGAACAGAGGGTTGGACCGTATTTTGTGGACGGTTTTGACCCCACAAGTAATACAGCTTATGAATTTGCAGGATGTTTTCACCACGGCTGTGTTAAATGTTACCCCGAGAGTGAAGTTAATCCTGTCAGCAAAGCATCCTATGGACTGCTGCATCGCATGTTTTGTGACAAAGTTGATGCACTGAGATCACAACACAGTGTGAGCGTAATAGTGATGTGGGAATGTGAATGGGCTGCCTTGAAGCAGACAGACCCTGCAGTTGTGGCTTTCATGCACACATACAGAAAGCCAGAATGCATGAATCCCCGAGACGCCCTTTTTGGAGGTCGCACAAATGCTATAAAGCTGTACCACAAGGCTGGTTGTGATGAAAAAATATTTTACTACGACTTCACCAGTCTCTATCCCACAGTACAGTCTAAAAAAGACTATCCTGTAGGACACCCTCAAGTCATTTACACCAACTTTGACAAGCTAGAAAATTATTTCGGCTTTGTTAAATGCACAGTGCTCCCCCCTAAGGGTCTTTTTCACCCCGTCCTTCCCTACAGGTGCCACGGAAAACTGATGTTTCCACTCTGCAGCATGTGTGCTGAAGACCAAAACCAGCATACTGCATGTGGGCACAGGGACAGTGAGCGGGTGTTGAAAGGCACTTGGGTCTCATTTGAGCTTGAAAAAGCTGTTGAGAAGGGATACAAGGTTCTTGCTATTGATGAGGTGTGGCATTTCCCCAATAAGACCGACACATTGTTTAAAGATTATGTGAAAGCCTTCCTAAAACTCAAACAGGAGGCCTCGGGGTATCCTGAACACGTCAAGACACCTGACGAACAGAAGAAGTACATAGACGAGTATTATGAGAAGGAGGGAATAATGCTAGACCCATCCAAGATTTGTGTAAATAAAGCTGTTCGTAACTGTAACAAGCTGTTGCTAAACTCGTTATGGGGTCGTTTCAGCATGAGGTCAAATATGGCATCATCTGAGCTCATTACAGACCCTTCCAGATTTAGCCAGCTAATGTTTAGCGACCAGTACGACGTGCGTCAGTTTTGTTTCATCTCTGACGACGTCGCAATGGTGCAGTGGCGGCATGCTGATGGTAGAGCTTCCCGTGTGAAGGACGTTAATGTCTTTGTCGGGGCCATGACCACTGCACACGCCAGACTCATGCTGTATGATTTGCTAGACAACTTGCAGCAGCGCGTGCTGTATTGTGACACGGACAGTGTCATTTTCACGGCACGCCCTGGCGAGTGGATGCCTCTTCTAGGTCCGTTTCTGGGGGATCTCACAAGCGAATTAGCCTGTGGAGAGGGTGGTGTGGAGGATTACATAGCGGAATTTGTTTCTGGTGGGCCAAAATGCTACGCGTATCACACATCGCTGGGCAAGACCCAGGTCAAATGTAAAGGCGTGACACTGAATGCATTAAACTCAAAAGTTGTCACCCACGACTCCTTGAAAGGTTTAGTCCACAAGTTTGTAACCAATCAGACATCAGACGCACACCTAGTTGCCGTGTCTGATAGCATCAGACGCGATAAAAAGAAACTTCATTTGAAGAATAAAACCATTGTGAAAAAAGTTAAAGTTGTTTACAATAAGCGCCGTGTGCTCCCAGACTATACAACCGTACCTTATGGATTTTAAATTAGAACAGGGGTTTGACGCGCGGTTGCAGCACCCGTTCAGTATGGTGGTCAGCGGTCCCAGTAACTGCGGCAAGACTTTTTTTGTTAAAAGCATAATTGAAAATTCTTCCAGGATTATATCATGCAGCATTGACAATATTGTATATATATACTCATGCTGGCAGCCATTATATGACCAGCTTCTTAAGATAAGAGACATAAACTTTGTTAACGGTATACCCGAATCTCTTGCTGATGACACCCTTCTTCCTGCAGAAAAGAACAATTTGTTAATTATAGACGATGTAATGAACGATGCAGCCAACAATTTAGAAGTACAAAATGTGTTCACAAAGTATGTGCATCATAGGAATTTGAGTTGTATATATCTGGTTCAGAATTTGTTTATTCAAGGAAAATCCAGTAGAACCATTTCCTTGAACACTAACTACCTAATATTGTTTAAAAATCCGAGAGATAAATATCAGGTTATGCTTTTAGGTAGGCAAATGTTTCCGGGTAATACTAAATATTTTATAGAAGCATTTAATGATGCCACATCCACAACATACGGGTATCTTTTAATAGACTATAAAGCTAAGACCCCGGACTATTTAAGACTCAGAACAAATTTACTATCAGAGCGTCCGGTTGTTTACATTCCAAAACAAAAATCAGCAAAGAGGTGAAAGGATGTCATCACGCATGCGGAGGAATCTGTCTCTGTTGGAGATGATATACAGGGCTCCTCCTACTCTACGCAGAGTTATTATTAGTAATTCAAACTTTGCATGGTAACATTCCACTGACCAATCAGCAGTACAGACAGCTGAAAAAGAAAAAATCAATAATCAGACTGATTGCAGACAAAAAAATAAAAACTTTGAAAAAGAGAAAGACAATCAACCAATCTGGAGGGTTTTTACTACCGCTATTAGGGGCTGCAATCCCTTTCATAACCAGTCTGATAGCAAACAGGTGAAAATGGAACATGTGCAAAAGATGTTTTTGGTACCCCAACACCAGTTGGACTTAATAAAGCAACAGCAGCAGCAGCAGCAGCAGCAAACAGGCAGCATCAGACAACAGTCTCAGAACGAGTTGGACAAGGAGATGTTACAAGTGTTACAAGATTCTGACATAGATGTGTATGAGAAGGCTAAAAAATACAGCGATATTCTCCAAAGATACCTTACCCTTGTGAGACAAGGTGCCCGTGAAAAGAATGTATTGTCTTTATCATTACCTGAACAATTTAACAGGGATGTGCAACCCCAGTCGGCGGACACATCGCCTGTTCATGGTGATGCAGGGGTGAGGGATCTTGTTGCGGAGAATGTTTTAACACACATACCTAAAAGGAGTAGGAGGAATGCAGAACTTATTCTATCAGCGGTGAGCCGTTCGCCACACTTGATCTCTTACAACGACAAAGGCGAAATTGTTGTTGATAAACACACCATCCCTGGTTCACACATTTATGATCTAATTAAAGGCGTCACAACCACACACACACCCTCTGAGGGTTTGAGACCTATCGGCTGGACAGAGTTTTTAAAAGCTGTCTCAGATTTAAACGTACCGTTATCAGCCATATCTAACACAGGCATACGTAAGACCGTCGCCATGTATAAAACCGATCACACACTGTCTGAAGACCCTGGTTTTTTAAAACACACACCAAAAAAGATCACCCCTGGTGGACCGCTGCGACATAGTACACTAAAAAAAATAAAGAATAAAAAAAACAAATTAAAGGGGGGTCCTGTAGAGTGGTTGGATTTTTGAATTCAGGTTTTTTCTTATTGCACCTGAAATTGTTTTTCTGCTAAAAATATTTGCTGTTTGATGTTTTTCTACTGTAATGTTTTTTTTTCACTTATTGCTGCTAAATTGTTTTGTTTTGTTTTATTTTATTACTGTTAAATATATTATGTCTTTATTACTGTTAAATATATGTTTTTCTTTTTTATTACTGTTTAATGTTTGATTTCTTTTATTTATGTTTAAACAATGTATGTTGTGAATCTATATATATATATATATATATATATATACGAGATTTGATAATAAATACCATTGACTCGATTATCATGCTCTCATGTTGTTTTTATTATTCTCATTAGTACATGTCAGTATCCGCATTGCACACACACGTAATCACTGCATACAGCAACAGGTTGTATGTTGTTGACAAATCGACACACCATAGCATCATTACAAATTAAATCAGACCCATACATGTTAAGCAGACGCTCATAAGATACACCATTTTGCACATGATATAAAAAAAATACACAATGTTGACCGCATGTGATGGAGAAGTCGTTCTGCACTTGTTTTCCTGAATATAAAACAGTGGAACAGTTTTTTAGAAGAAACATCTTTATTGCTGGGGGAAAACTGTCTAACGAGTGACCAAAACTATCAAAAAAATAACCGCGTCTGTCTCTCGAAATATAAACAGCAAGCCAATGTTCCCCGGGCATCGTAGAAGGGTGGGTGTTTACAATACCCATAGCAGGGAGTCTTTGAAGCCGTTCAGTGGTTAGCTGATCATAGGCTAACACGCCTAGGAAATGTGTGTTTTTATTGATAATGCTGCCGATCACGGCTGATAGTTCTATAGTGTTCATGACCGTTTTTGTCTCAATAGTAGTCCAAGAGCACCTGTCTCATGTTGGATATTTCAATGACTGAATCAAATACCGAATAACACAAGAGGTTCACTGTACAGGGTAGTGGATTTCTGAAACGGGTTTCCAATCTCACGTTCCCAGTTTTAATTAACGACACATTCCCTGAATGTCCTTCGTCAGCTTCCAGATTGAAACAGAATAAAGTGTAGCCGTTACCAAAGTCAGCACGTGTAATAGCTAAGGATCTGTCCTTTAAATGTCTTCCTGTGGTTTGTATCAGCTGGTAAAATTCTCTGGTATAGTGTTTTCTCTGGAAATTTGGCTGGAATGGTTTAGCAGGATAAGCCTGACTATCAGCATATAAAGACATAAATTCTATATCACAGTTTTCAAAATGAAATGGATTACGCTGGTAGGAGCCAGTGTATGCTTCATTGTCTATAAATGCAATGATCACAAATTTAGGTATCCTACCCATAAATAAATTGTCATTTGTTGATATTCTAGCCCCTGCAGGTATGGAGAAGGTCTTTAAAGACACTCTGTCTACCGTGTATTTTGCGTTTGCATGGTGCAATGCCTTGCTGTGTGCAAGTCTGACGGTCGGTGATACACTAACTTTCTTGACAAAGAGACTGGCTGAGACAATTTTAACTCTGTATGCATTGGCATCCGCTGTCATGAGAGCAAATTCGTCTTTAGAGCGCACAAATTTCAGTGACAGGTCGATTCCATTAAGTAACAGTTTTTCTTGAAAAAACAGGTCTGCATGTACTGGTGCAATCAATTCAACAATACTGCTATTTGCTGTGTAGCCGCCTCTGGTCACCAGGCCCTGGTTCTCTCCTTCTATAGATGTGTCATTCATGTGTGATGATGTATCCTTACAGAATAACCCGGTGCTGAACTGTGTGTCTAAAGTGTCCTTATTATAATTGATAAGACATTCTATCACACCTCTGTATGGATATGTGTTGGATGATTGACTAATGAGTCGGTCTCCCAAATTAACATCAACTTGACTAAATATGCTGCATCCAGGATAATTAATAAATCCTACATTAGCGTCCCTAGCCAGGTTTGAGCCATCAGCGTTTGTGATTCTCACACGTGTGTAGATATATGAGTCATTTAGATCCAGGTAATCTTCACCGGACGATGAGATGTAAAACTCGATCGGCCCTCCATCAGTGATTGCAGATACAGGTGGGATTTCGATAAATGTACTTTTCTCAATGCTAGTCTGTGTGTAGGGAACAGTAAACAGGTCCAGCTCTGTTTTTACACATTCTCCAGAATGACTGTGTAACAGTGCCATTTAGAATATGTCAAACGCTGCAGTTTTAGAACGACTGGTTCTGGGTCTTTTCACTCTGCGTGGCGGTGTCCGTTTGTTAGCTCTCCTGTTAGGTTTTGTGGTTTTACGCTTTTTAGACAACAGCTGCCCTGGGGGTGGGGTCTTAGATGGTCTGGGCGTATACACATACAATCCGCTACCGTCCTGCTTAGTGGTTGAGGGTCTGGTTATGTTGGTTATGACATCAGACACTATGCCCGATGCGGCTGTTTTTAGGTGTGGTTTGACTATGCTAACTCCTTTTTTAAACAGTGGTACAGCAAATCTAAACAAGCTGCGGAACAACCCACCCAGCCCTGACCCATATTGCGTACTGGTCCCAACATACCCTCCGAGCTCTCCACCAGCCTGTGATAAGTAGTATTTTACATATTTTGAGTCATCAGTGCTGTAGACGGCCATCCTTTTTTTTCAAAAATGGTGGGTTATCGGTCGGAAGTGTAACTTGACAAACACCTTGCCGTATAAAAAGGGTATGTGTTGATTTCGATCGTCTTTCAAATCAATTTCTATGTCGTCGATCAGTGTCTTTGACACAGGTGTGTAGTGTGGGCTGTCAAATTGTAGAATAGGCAGGCGGCGGTCATCGTCCGTGATATTTATAGCTCTTAATAGCCTCGCGTGGGCGTCACCCACAAGCTGGTAATCAACGATATCTGCATAAATAAAGATGTTATATTTTCCCCCGTATATGTCTGCGGGGTGCGGGGCATATGTGTTTTTATAATGAAGTACAAACGGCTCTCCTGTTTCGAATCCTAGGATTTCCGCCAGTCTCCCTCTAAATGTGAGAATAGTGCCCCTAGGTCCCATAACACAGGCATGGTTAGTAACTGTGTTGTATTGCATTTTAAGGTCTCCAGTGGTTTGGTACTGCTGACATTTAAAATTAAATTCTTTTATTATCTGTTCCACAGATGCATAATGACCCACAGACAGTTCGATCATGGTTACGGCGATGGTTCCATCTTTGACTGGGTCATGAATTTCCACTTGCGAATCTGATTGTGGAAAAGACATCCATATGCGTGGGTACTGTATCTCTATAACAGCAACCTCATACGGCTGATCCAAAACAATAGGTTTTGCTAACTTTGTTCTAAAATTAGATATCTTATTACCCGGGTAAACATGCGCCGAAGCATTCGAGAAGAGGCTTACATAGAAGCCTGCATTGTTGTTGTTCTTTTTATTCATGCTTTCTCAGTCTATGCTCAGTGTTAAATGAATGTGTGTAGAGCTGCGTCATCTGAGTTAATTACGCCTCAACGATGTCTTTTTCTGGAATCCACGAATTAAAGCTGTCGGGCCATCCTAGCCATTTCACTAGCACATGCTTTTTCCGACCCACTTTTTTTCTAGCCAATATGTTTTCAATTTTAAATGTTTTGTTTTCATCAACAACCACACGTTGTATCTCAGGCTCATAAAATGACCCTTTCAATACCTCTCCTGCTAGATCCGCTAGTCTGTACACTGGGGGCTGTCTCCCTATACGTTCCTTGACTGTGAAAATCTCATCGGTGTAGGTCTGCTCGTATCCTTTTCGAAACTTTCCTCTCAGTTTTGATATTCGTACAGTGTCGCCAATATTAAATTTAAAGCGCAGTTCCCTCTGAGGCCTCGTTTTGTACAGCGCGTTAAAGACCAACTTCTCATTATCCTTATTCACCTCTGCCGGAGCCATTTGGATAGATCTGTGATAAGCATTGTTATATGCTTGTGTGAGATCTGGTATGACATCTACATATCTCCGGGAGTTGGCTGATGTTAAGTACTTCCACATTCTACCCTTGAAGCTACGATTGAATCTCTCGACAATACTGCATTTAACCTCGCTAGCTGTTGAGAAATGCTTGATATTATATCGCTTCATTAGCTGTTTAAAGGTTGTATTATAAAACTCTTTGCCTTCATCTGTTTGTAGTTTCACAGGGATCCTACCCTCACTAAGTATATCCTCAAAAGCAGCTGATACAACATTCGCTGTCTTGTTTGTTAGGCATCTAACCCATGCGTATTTTGAGAATACATCTATACATGTTAGCAGATATCTCACATTATCATTATCTGCCACATATTCACACATGTCAACCAGATCGGCTTGAAACTGTTTGTCGATCCCTGTCACCAATACTCTATTTCTGGGGAAATGGATCCTCACAGGTTTATGGAGTGTGTAAGTGTCGTCTTGTTCTAAATAATGTTTGACCTGAGATATTGGAGGTGTTACACCTGATGCCTCCCCTGCCGCTATACGTAGCTTATTTAAACTGGCCAACCCCGCAGGATGGGCTGGATCATGATATATTTTATGCAATGTGCTTTCCATGACTGTGCAAACCACAAATGACTAAGAAGTTAGTGTTAACACGTCTTTTTATTTAATTTTCACACAGACACAATCACAGACGATGGATACTTGAACACCACACATTAAACCAGGTGTCTCCCACCCCAGTAGTTTCCAATCATGCGGAGCATGGCAGGTTTAACACGTCGGGCGCAAGTACTTGCTTCTAGCAGGTCCACAATGTTGTCATTAATGGCGCATACTATATTTCGCTCTGATCTCAGTTCACACATGAGGTGTTCTGCAACTCTGCGGATTTGTGTTCCAGTCCCATCTGTGGTGTTTGAGCGTACAAACAGCCGGATGGCTGGGATGAATCGGTCAGTCTTGAGCCTTATCATCACATCGTCATAGTAGGTGTCGAAGAAATACTCAGACAATTCCTGCAAGCAGCTGTGTTGCACCTGACTGGGGTGGCCTGTTTGGCATCCGTAACATGTCTCTTGTAGAAACTCATTCAGCGCCAACATCAACAGGTGGAGAGTTGCGAGTTTGATGTCGATTACAGTTTCCTCCCACAGGTCTGATATGAGGGGGTCCTGCGAGCATGATGGTGAGGGTGGTGGAGTCTGGGGGGTCGGGATTAGCAGCCCTATTGATGGTGACTCTGACAGGTCCCACGACGGCGTGTCATTCTCTGTAAAATGAAAACCACAAGCTCTTAATTTGTCACATAGATACACACGCAACCCCACACACACCCCGCACATTAAACCTACCAGTTTATTGTTTAGTTGTCGGAAGGCCTTATGATTTTAGGTTTGCACAGGGTAGCAGGCAAACCAGTCTTCGGACAACTCGCCAGATCGTCAAAAACAAGGCGTTTTCTAATACTCTCGTACGCAGTGTTGAGTCTGTCCCTCTTGATCGCGTCGTCAATCTGGCTAAACAGACGCGACAAACCTCTCCAGTCGCACCACTGTATAAAAAACAAGTCCTTAAACCATCTTGTGCGCTCTTCAAGGTTTAGAGGGTAAGGATTTAACCTCCAGTTTTCAAGCCCTCTGGAAGCAATAAGACTATCCCTGTCATCACATACACTGAGAAAAATAAAGTCTTCAGGGCTGCGATTGAAACGATCAGCCTCAACCCTGTAAAGCTCAGGGCCTGATGCACTGTTCCACTGGGAAACATACAGCACCTCTGGGAAGCCCACATTGTCCAGGTCCGCACACACTACGGTCCGGAAGAGCTTCCAGTTTTTGGTAGAGATGCTTTGGGGTTCCCCCCAAAACAATCCCTCGCCACAATCTACACCAAGCACAACTGTCCCTTCGGTATATTTAAGGGTATACACATACCCTTCAGCGCCGCGATATTCTAACTTAAATACAGTCCCATCTACGGCGTTTTCACTGCGTTGCTTTTTACGTTGAGGACCCCGGCTGCATACTCCTGTAGACATACCTAGAACGCCTGTGGCATGGGCGATGTCCTGGCTGGGTGTCATGGTTGATACAGATGGTATTCTGTGCTCCTTAGGTCAATGAGTCGGTGGGGTCCTTAGCGCGATGTGTGTGTGCTCCTTAGGCCGTGGCGGTGATGGTCTTAGAATGTGAAAGGATCACTTTTATACCTATATAACCTAAGCCATCCCACTAGGAGGAGTCGTTACCGCCCAGAGGGTGTGTTTTCACACCTGAACGCGCATGCGCCGAGCACCCCTGAACGCGCATGCGCATACGCACGAATCCGACCAAACGGGGGGGGGGGGGGGGGGGGGGGGGGGGGGCAAAAAAAGTGCCATTGTATTACTACTGATGGTTGTTATGCATGATTTTATTTTTGGATAACTGATTGATATCAAATTATATCTCCTCATTTGTTCTCAGGCATTAACAGTCCAATCAGACAGACAGAAGCTTTTGGGAATGTTGGAAGATCTGAAAAAGGAGGAACTTGAAAAGTTCAAGTGGTTCCTGCAGGACCGTGATGTTTTGGTGGAGCTCCAACCCATCCCAAAGAGCCGACTGGAGAAGGCCAGCACCTGTGACCTGGTGGACCTGATGGTGCAGATCTACACAGAAAAGTCTGTGGAGGTGACCACGAAGGTTTTAAAGAAAATTAACAGGAATGATCTGGTGCAGATTTGTAGCTTCTGAATTTCTTTTCAGTGCACTACATGATTGTAGTATGGAAAGTAGCAGAGAGTCTGACTGACTGTCCAATTGACTCTGACATGAGGGAGAGTTTATAATGTAGGAGCAGATTTGAGGTTAAAATACAGGAAATAACATCTATTTGAAAATTACTGTGTGTGTGTGTGTGTGTGTGTGTGTGTGTGTGTGTGTGTGTGTGTGTTTATGTGTGTTCTCAGGTTGATGCAAACATGAGGATGAGATCAAGATTTTTGAAGCATTTTTTTATTTTAATATTTAATCTTGTCATTGTATTTTAACTTTTTCTTTTTAATTTTCTGTTATGTTTTTATTTTCTGCAGAATTATTTCAGGTTTAAACGTGTAGAAATGATCTGACAGTGATTTCATTTCCTTCTTTCATAGAAACACATTCTGTTTGTTTCTAGCAGCACAGTTTGTAAAAAGACTGCATTTGTTGTGCTTTTCTTTGCTTTCATTTATACACTTTTACGATAATGAGATCATCATGTTTACAGATATTCACTGTGAGACAAACACTCAGGTTTATGTTTTTTTTTTTAAACTTGTGTAATGTGTGATGTCATTGAGGGGGGATATCCTAATATTGGTGATCTCCAATTCTGGCCCTTATCACAGAAGCTCCACCCACTTGTCCCTCAAACCTTCTGTTTGTGGGGAACAGCCAATAAGAACAAAGTTGCCTTAAAGGGAGAGGAGTGAAAAAAGAAGCTTGTTTCAGAGAGGATGAGGAGCTACAACCAAACCAAGTATAAGACAAATGAGGATGATTTTGAACTGTGACTCAGACAAAGCTACTCGAGTACAGTCCAGAATTAAAAATATTAACCTGAAAATGAGCATTATATGTATAATTACATACAAAAATATCATGAACAGCTTTATGATTCTCATTTTGTTGAAGACGATAAATCCATATCACAGTATAAATGTGCCACATAAAGAAAAGTCTTCCAGAATAATTTTACATTAACACCATATGAACTCTGTTATCTTCTGTCTTTTGTTCTTGTGGTCGATGCTCAGTCTGGTTTGGAGTGAAGCCTGAATGAGAAAAGTTTCCAAGGTTAGAAGTTACTGAGGAACATCATGACCTGGATCTATTACTGCCATGTTTCTCACATTTTAAGAAGTTTTGACGACTGCTTTGAAGATAAACTGGAGAATTTTATACTTTTTAATCTTTAATGTCCTGCTTTAATCATTGTTTTGTGTTTTGTTTTTTTTAAATTCCCTTTTAAGCACGTCACTAAACATTTTATATTGGCTTTCTACTAAATATAGCCACATAAATACAATTGTTCTTTATCAATTAAATATTTTTTCGGATACATCAGGGAGCAACATTTGTGTCTATTAACTATTTACTGTCAAAAACTCGTTCATTTTTTAAAATTTTAAAATCTGTAAAGACACGTCTTTCATGTTTATACGCACGTTGAAACTTTTGCTGGAATGAAGCAGCCTAAAAACAATGAAACAATGTACAATGAAGATCACTCAGTAAGATGATTACTGTGCTTTTGTATTTTAAGAGATGAGATGTTCAGGTCAGTCTTTATTTTCCTACAGGATCATTTTGATTATCAGCATCAGTCAGTAAAACTGAAATATCACAAAATGAGAAAGATCAACACATAAATAACAGTAAGAATGAGGAATAGTTAAATGAATGAAATGATGGAAGCAGTCAATAAGAAACATTACAAACATCAGAAATGTCAGACCGGGATCGGACGGCTTTATTTACACAGAACTGGATGTTTCCTGACTCTGAGGACTTTATTCGTCTAAGGAAGAAACTCAAACTGTTCCTAAATGTGTCCTTATATTTTTACTTGTACATAGAAATTTTTATATGGTTTAATTGCTATTAAAGACTCCTTTTTACCCTTGTTTTCTGGTTCGTTCGTTCATTTAAACTCCAGCCTTTCTGGAGCGTTCAGCTCTACAAAGGCTGATCCAGCGTCGACTCCATCACCTCCATTTTAATCCAGCAGCACGAAGATTCTACATGCAGACCCTGGTCACCAGCCATAGCCTGGTGTATTCCCTCTCATTGGAACGCTGTACATTTCTCCCAGACCAGGGTTGATCATTGAAGCCCAGGTAACACGGAACTCCTGCCCCAAAGCCTGTGCAGCCCCCAGTGGGCTGGCTATTAGATCGCAGCTGGCGTTCTGCAATTGTTAGTGTGGCTGGGACAAAGCCGAGAAGCCTCCTCCTTGGGGCAGGGACTGGCTGACTTTCCCCCAGGGCCTCTAGCTGCCTGGTGGTCCTCAGCCAGAGCCACTGCCACCTCCAAATTTGCTGGCCGGTGACATCTGACCAAATCTGCTGTTCCTTCCAGGAGCCCCTCTGAAAATTGCTCCAGGACAATAATGTCCAGCAGCCACGCTTCCCCCTATATTGATTTGCGATGCAGCCACCTCTGTGCCCCATCCCAGGCTGCTAGGCAAAAGTGGAGGGCTGATCCTCTGCCTTCCATGCAGCCACCCCAGAACCAGCAACAGTTGGTTGCTCCTCAGGGGAGAGCCCCGGTTGATCTGATATGGCCTTGCAGAGATCCTCGAAATTGTCCCTCGATGCGAAGGGCAATCTGCTGAGAGGCTGGATGTGGCATTTTTTAATACTTTGGTAATATTTTGGTCCCTATAAGGGAAGTTGGAAGCAATTTTGGGATGCCTTTAAACTTTGGTCAACTTGATGCACAGACAAGTAGGGACCAGTGTTAACTTCTCAAAGCCAAACTCACCTTTTAGAAGAGGCTGATATTGATGGAAATGCACTGGCTACAGAGATGGAGACCCTTCCAGAATTCCCCAAAGCAATTATGACTCCATTGTATCCACATAACAGAGTTCCAAGCTCGAATAAATAAATAACTACTTGATATCTTCCATCAATTCAATTCAATTCAATTTTATTTATATAGCGCCAAATCACAACAAAAGTCGCCTCAAGGCGCTTCATAATGTACAGTAGATCGCACAATAATAGATACAGAGAAAAACCCAACAATCATATGAACCCCTATGACCAAGCACTTTGGCGACAGTGGGAAGGAAAAACTCCCTTTTAACAGGAAGAAACCTCCGGCAGAACCAGGCTGAGGGAGGGGCGGGGCCATCTGCTGTGATTGGTTGGGGTGAGAGAAGGAAGACAGGATAAAGACATGCTGTGGAAGAGAGACAGAGGTTAATAACAGATATGATTCAATGCAGAGAGGTCTATTAACACATAGTGAGTGAGAAAGGTGACTGGAAAGGAAAAACTCAATGCATCATGGGAATCCCCCAGCAGCCTACGTCTATTGCAGCATAACTAAGGGAGGATTCAGGGTCACCTGGTCCAGCCCTAACTATATGCTTTAGCAAAAAGGAAAGTTTGAAGCCTAATCTTGAAAGTAGAGATAGTGTCTGTCTCCCGAATCCAAACTGGAATCTGGTTCCACAGAAGAGGGGCCTGAAAACTGAAGGCTCTGCCTCCCATTCTACTTTTAAATACTCTAGGAACAACAAGTAGGCCTGCAGAGCGAGAGCGAAGTGCTCTAATAGGGTGATATGGTACTACAAGGTCATTAAGATAAGATGGGGCCTGATTATTTAAGACCTTGTATGTGAGGAGCAGGATTTTGAATTCTGGATTTAACAGGAAGCCAATGAAGGGAAGCCAAAACAGGAGAAATCTGCTCTCTCTTTCTAGTCCCTGTCAGGACTCTTGCTGCAGCATTTTGGATTAGCTGAAGGCTTTTCAGGGAGTTTTTAGGACTTCCTGATAATAATGAATTACAGTCGTCCAGCCTGGAAGTAATAAATGCATGAACTAGTTTTTCAGCGTCTCTCTGAGACAGGATATTTCTAACTTTAGAGATGTTGCACAAATGGAAGAAAGCAGTCTTACACACAGGAGACGCTGAGTGGTCATCATATTTCTTGTACTGATATAATAAAAGACTTTTCTTCTAGAAAAGCTTGAAAACAGGTTCAAAGAAGAGGAAGGAGAACTGAGGAAAAGTAGAGTTATGTTTAATTTCTAAACCATGTTTGATATCTTGTTTTGGGAAGCTCAGGTAGGTGTATTATCAGCTCATCATTCACACACATTTTACTGCAAACAGGCACAGTGCAATACTCAATACACTAGAATTTAAAATCTGATATTTTACTTGATGGCAGAGAATAGTCCTGAGGGTTGGTACATTTTAAAAATGCAAATTAAAAAATATGTACAGTTTGAATATAGATATAGTCACCTAACAGTATTTAACAAATTCAAATCAGCTGCACACATCAATGAATCAGTAATTAAGGCCAGTGACATCATGTTATGATTCTGAATCATCAGTATTTCATTTTAGCCACTTTAGGTGAAGTTATGTAGATTACTTTTGATTTATGTTACTATATTTATTTCTGAATAAATATTCTGATCTTCTACCTCACCGTTACACCATAATGTACATAATGCATTATTAATTCAATAAATATTTTGATCAAAACCAAGATCTTACTTCAAAGGTAAAATGATAAAACACCTTTACTTAATCACCAAAACAAATTCTTAGAACAAGAAAAAAATTTAAAGTTTGGATAATTAATGGATAAAAACATGGCTGATGACATTGCTGATTCTTTTTTTTTTTTTTTTTTTTTTTTTTTTAAAACGTATGTTTATTTGTTTTTTCAACAGTATCAACACCAACATAAAATGAACGTATGGCAGTCATTAAAATAATAATAACAACAACACTAATAATAATATTAATAATAATAATAATAATAATATTAATAGTAATAACGATAATTGAAGTGTTAATCCTAAAATATTCCAAATAAATGCATAGTTAAATAAATTAAGATAGCAAACCATATAAATAAAGAAATACAATTTAAAAAAAATAAAATAAATCATAATATAGGTTACACAGTATAT
Source organism: Neolamprologus brichardi (assembly GCF_056152115.1). Lineage (NCBI taxonomy): Eukaryota > Metazoa > Chordata > Actinopteri > Cichliformes > Cichlidae > Neolamprologus > Neolamprologus brichardi. The sequence continues at coordinate 30,022,681 of NC_142114.1, read as the reverse complement.
TCCCAACAGCAAGTCAGACATTATTCATTATCTAGTTGTCTTATTCACTCACAGTTTTTTGTAACATGAGTTTCTAGGATGGAGAGTGGGGGTTGGTGCACTGAATTGTTTAAGTGTGCCAGAATAAAACTTTTAAGTTGTAGATACTTAAAAAAGTGTTTCTGCGGTAAATCAAACTTTGCCCTTAATTCACTGAATGACATTAGAGAATATTCCTCATATATGTCCTGTAGTTTCGCAATGCCCTTGTTCAGCCAAGCTTTAAAGCCCATGTCATTCTTAGCCGGGGCAAAGAGTTCATTACCCCAAATTGGGGAGAAACAGGACAACCCAGGAGAGTCATTCAACATTTTTTGTACTTCATGCCAAACAACAACAGTGTTTTTTACAAAGGGATTAGTAGTAATTTTCTTTAAAGTTTTAAAGGGTGCTGAGTATAAATAGCTATTTAACGACAGACCCTTTGAGGACATTCTTTCAGTTGCTAACCAGGGAAGGGAGATATCGTTTGAAAACCAAAACATAGTTGTCCTCAGCTGAGCAGCCCAATAGTACCATTTTAAATTTGGAAACTGCAGTCCTCCCCTATCATATGGTAAATACAAGAGGGAGAGTCTGAGTCTTGGCTTCCTATTGTTCCAGATGAAATTAGAAAGAAGCTTTCTGGTCTTGGAAAAAAAAGAAGGAGGAGGGGCCAGTGGAATTGACTGAAAGATATATAGGAATTTAGGTAATATAGTCATCTTTACTATGTTTATTCTTCCCAGTAAAGAAAGAGGCAATGATATTAATCAAGTGATCTCATCCGACAACCCTACCACCAAGGGCTCATAATTGGCTGAACTAAGATTGCTTATCGTTGGGGTTACTCTGATGCCTAAATATTTAAATCCCTCTGCGGCATTCACAAATGGGTGGGATACAACTGGTTTCAACCTCTCGTTCATATTTAAAAACATAATGGATGATTTTTCTTCGTTCACTTTGAACCCAGAGAAACTGCTAAATTGATCGAATAGCTTCAGGAGAGATGGTATTGATTCTGCAAGGTGTGATAGAAACACAATAGTATCGTCAGCGTACATTGCAATTTTGTGTAGCATCTCCCCGATTTTAATACCATGGATCGAGGGATGTGATCTAATTGCTATTGCTAAAGGTTCCATGGCTAGTACAAAAAGCAGAGGTGAAATCGGAGACCCTTGCCTGGTGCCTCGAGATAGCTCAAAAGGACTAGAGATGAGATTATTGGTAGAAACCATTGCAACCGAATCAGCAAGTAAAATTTCAATCCATCGGCGGAAGTGATCACCAAATCCAAAACGCTTAAGCACCTCAATTAGATAGGGCCATTCAACTCGATCGAACGCCTTCTCCGCGTCGAGTGATAGTATTGCAGTATCAGGTGACTCTTCACATTCGTGGATTATATTGAGAACTCTCCTCACGTTGTGGAACCCCTGGCGATTTTGAACGAAACCATTTTGATCTCCGTGTATAATGGCTGGAAGAGCCCTCTCCAGCCTCATAGCCAGAGCCTTAGCTATGATTTTGGAGTCAGAATTTAACAGCGATATGGGTCTGTAAGAACCGCTTTCGGCTGGCGCTTTGCTCGGTTTTAGAATGAGAGTGATCAGGGCACTACGAAATGTAGCAGGGAGGCGACCTGTTTCATAGGATTCCAAATAAACATCTAATAATGGGGGAATTAATTTTGCTTTAAATAGCTTGTAAATATCTATCGGAAGCCCGTCAGGACCCGAAGCCTTACCACCTCTCATGTTCGTAATGGCATCAGAAACGTCATTGAAATTTATTTCTCTCTCCAATTCATTTTTCATATCCTCAGAAATACAGGGAAAGATCAATCTATCCAAGAAAGTATTTTGGCTTACCAGGTCCAGTGGGCTGTTTATAGGGTTTTATAATACGAGACAAAGGTGTTATTAATTTCTGTGGGATCTGTAGATAATTCCCCTTGATCGTTCCTAATTATATTAATGGCTCTGTCAGATTCAAGTTTCTTTATCTGCCAAGCTAGTAGTCTACCTGGCTTTTCACCCTGATCATAAAACGTCTGTTTCAATCTTATTAAACCATCTTCAGCTTTAAGCATAGACAGCTCCTCGTATTTAGCTTTAAGGGTCAATAATTCCTGTTTTTTCTGTGTTGAATCATCTATGTTAACTTCTCTCTCTAATTCTCTAATTTTATTGTCTAATTCGTTCATTGTCTGTTTGAATTTGTTAAATTTAGAGCTGGTGAAACTTATCATTTGTCCTCTAATATATGCTTTAAAAGCTTTCCACCTAACGGCTGCAGTTGTTTGAATTGTATTAATTGAGAAGTAGAGATCAATGTGTTCTCCTACAAATTTCATAAAGTCAGAATCATGTATCCATTTAGGGTGCAAGCGCCACTTGTTTGAGCGGCTATTCACTTGTTCCACCTCATAAAATAGTGAGGTTGGGGCATGATCTGACAACACAATGCTGTCATATATACACTTAGTTATATTGAGTAGCAAAGATGAGGAAATTAAAAAATAATCTATTCGGGAGTGGGATTTAAATACTGCTGAATAGCATGAGAATTCCCTTTTATTGGGGTTTTGAATTCTCCATGGATCACAGAGGTTCAAATCTTTCAAATATTGTTGTATTTTTTTTCTTGTTTGAGAGTGTGAAGTGTCTATCCCTGATGAGTGGTCAAGCTTCGGGTCCAGAGTACAATTTAAGTCACCTGCCAATATTATCCTACCAGGAAGGGTAGCTATCAATAGAAATAAATTCTCAAAAAAGGAAGGGTTATCATCATTAGGGCCATAAACATTAACTAAATTGAAATTCTCTTTCAAGAGAGTTCCTTGAACCACCAAAAATCTGCCAGCTTTATCATAAATAGTGTTATTTAGTTGGAAAGGCACTGAATTATGAATTAACACCATAACCCCTCTCGCGTGCGAAGGGCAACAGGATGCTAGCACTTTGCCTGGCCATCTCCTACGTACTTTCACCAGATCCTCTCTGAGTAAATGGGTCTCTTGGATAAACGCTATTGATGACTCAAGTTGTTTAAGCCTGGTAATAACCTGTTTTAGTTTAACCACTTTTACCATTCCTCTCACATTCCAAAAAGTAAATTTAAAATTCTTATATGAAGTCATCTATTCTTATTAATACAACAGATTGTGCAACATAGTATCTTCATTTGGTTGTTGGTAAACCTTTCAGTATCTCTAACTGTTGTGCTGGGAGTAAACCAGTAAAAAGCAACACGTTGTGAAAAATACAAAAACACAAACAAATAACACAAAATCTGCCATAAATGAACCCCCTTAGCTGTCAACCTGAACCGGACAGCCCCTTGCCCTTCCCCGCCCTCCCCCTGACCTTGGGGTGCAGTTAAGTGCACACGCTGATCCAATGTAAACAAGGGAGCAGCTAGACCAAACCGAGCTGACATTATGGTCAAACAAAACCAAACCACCTGGACAATTGCGTCTCCTGACAAAAATGTATATCCTACATGAACAAGTATGTATACAATGATCATTACAAACTTTCTTGTAGCATAACTCTCATCCCGGAGAGCCGACTGTATGTCGAACAACCAGCACTCCAAGACACAAATGAAAGCCCAATCAACGAGTGGGCGTGGCTAGTTATCTATAAGGGATAAATAAAATGCCCAATACAACTGAGGAGAATGAAGGAACGGTAAACCAAATTAAACACAAAAAAGAAAAATACTCTCCCCCAAAAATTCAACAGTAAGGATGAGTGATATTGACCATTAAATCCAACAATTTCAAACTACAGTTGTTATGGGCAGATAGTGAAGGATTCGGCAGTTCCCATTAGATAATCTGTTAGTCCTCTGTATTCTGCAAACCTCGGATGAACTTTTCCGCATCTGCTGGGGTCTCAAAGACATGCGTATGTCCACCAGATGACACTCGTAGCTTCGCCGGGTAAATTAATCCGTAACGTACGTTCATCGCCCTGAACTGCTGTTTCACCCGGTCGAAGCCCCTCCTCCGTCGGTGGAGATCTGTAGAAAGATCCGGGAAGAACATGACCTCTTGACCCCCGCAAATAACTTTCCCTTTGGCCATAGCCGCCCGCATCACCCGAACCTTGTCTTGGAAGTTTAAAAACTTCACGATGAGGACTCTCGGTGAGGGTGGTCGGTTGGGTTGCGTCCGGCCGGGCAACCGGTGAGCTCTTTCGATGAGAGGTTGTCTCGGGAAAGTTGCTGGTCCCAGCGCTTCGAGGAGCCACTTCTCTAGGAAAGCCACCGCGTCATTTCCTTCTATTTTCTCCGGTACTTTAACTAGTCGTAGGTTGGAATGACGAGAGCGATTTTCGAGGTCCTCGAGTTTGTTTGTGAGGAGAGCCACTTGTTTAACTAGCGCATCTGTCTTGCCTTTCTCTGAGTTAACGGCGTCCTCCACGCTGCTAATGCGCATCTCTGCCCCATCCATGCGCACCGAAAAGTCCTGCACGTCTCTTTTAACATCTTGGATCGCTGACAGGACCACATCAAGTTTTGTGGAAAAGTCATTTCTGATTCCGTCGAGTATTTGAATAACATCCATGTTATGGACCATTCCAGTACTCACGTCCAGGAGACTCCCAGGGCTAGCATCACCTGCAGAGTTAGCTTGACTGCTAGCATCAGAGATGTCGTCTTCCTCACTCAGAGAAGAGTGTGCCTTAGATTTATTTTGTGCTTTCTTAGCCGGCATAATGTCGCGGATATACGATAATAACTCGTTACAAGCAATAGTTTTCACTGTTCACGCAGTTAAAGGACAGTTTTCAGGAACTTACTAAAATATCGCCAGGAGCTCACAAAAATACGTGTGCCTAGTTCAGCGCCATAACCACGCCCTCCCATAACCACGCCCTCCTGCTGATTCATTTTTAACTGATACACATGTACATTATTAATATAAAAATGTCAAATATCCATAGTGTTTCCTGTAAAATGGAAACACTATGGATATTTTTGGAGATATCTGTTACCTACAATCTCAAACTGTTGCCTGCAATCTCAAAGCTAACCGGAGGCCAAAGCCCACTACAGCCGGGGGAAACAACGTACCTCTGGCACTTCGGGCGAAAGAATGCTGCAATACTTTCAAAAACTTTTGCGAGATTTTCCAAAAGATTTGTGAAAAGTTTTGAGAGAGCTTTCAAAACATTTGAGAGAGCTCTCAAAACATTTGCGATACCTTGAAAAAATCTTTCCAAAAGTTTTGCTAGATCTTGCAAAACTTGAGCTTTATTATTTTTTTCTCCACTGTCCCTTGCAGGGCTCCTTTCCTTTGAAAGGTTTTCAATGAGAAATTTCTCATGTGCCAAAAGGCTGTCATAGAAGATCTTTTTGCAGGCTGCACTGGCTTTCAGGGGACCACTGTAGAGCTCCCTCATCTTGTCCTGAGTGGTAGGCAGAGCTCTAATTTTGTCATATTGTTCTTGGTCAATAACTTTCTTGTCTAGGAGCTCATCCAAAATAGGTGCGATGTTGCTCACTCTCTTGATCAGCTGGACTCTGTGTTTGTCCACAAAATCCTCTCCTGGAGAAAAAAAGGGAAAGAAATACAATAAAAGTTTAGGGTTGTTTATCACGTGAAATTTGTATTTACTTTTTTCTCAGCTTTCAGAACATAAATGATGTCTTTCACTTTTTTCATCCAGACATTGAAACATTATTGTGTCAAGGACCGGGTCAGAGGTGAAACACTCCTGCCTCTGGATAACCAAACGACCCCAGACATAAGAACCAACTGTGTAGGCTGAATCAACAAATGTATCATTTCATAATGAAACTATTGAGAACATCAGAGAGAAGGTGAGAAACATTTAAAGATCAGTGATGCTGTGAAAATGAACAGTATCATTCTGTAACATCAACCTTTGACGTTTTATATTTATTTTACTATAAAATAACAGCTGAGTAATTTTTTATTTTTATATTTGTTTGTTTGTTTTTGTAACGGTATAAACAATGAAAGGTGGTGGATTGGCCAATTGGTCATGATTGATTCTGGGCTGGACTTATTACAATAATACATCCATATTGAGGTGAAAAGGAACATAGTTTGTCCCGTACTTCAGCTAGAATGAAAAAAACCACAAAGCTGGAGTTATTCTGCCTCTTCTCCTCTCATTCTCTCCCCCTCCGTGTCCTGTTGCTACTACAATCATTAAACTGATCAATGATCAGCTAATCGGCTTTTCTGACGCAAGTCCCATCTCTCTCGTTTGTTTATTGCCCACTTTGAGCCAGAAAGAAGAAACCAGCGGATGTCGCGCTAAACAACAGCAACACGTTTAAGCTTGATCAGCTGTTGTTCGAATTTATTTAATATTAATTTCTAGTATCAGCTGATGTTTGCTGGAGCCACAGCTGTAAAAGCTGCTGGTCATGATGTCGGTTTGGATATCCTGGTGAGAGGGCAACATGAAGATGAAACCAGGAGATCTCTTTAAGTGGTCATCTGATGTAAACTGTATAGAAATCATACATATACCAACAAGACTGTGTACATCACTGTCACAACAGTGTTTGTTTTCATTCAAAGGCTTTATGGTTTTTCCTATAATACCTGGTGGGCCGGTCTCTAGTCAATACCTGGGCCAATTTTTTTTGTCCCAGTCCAGCCCTGTATAAAATATAAGTTTCACGGCCAGGCGGATCAGCTGCACGATGATCAGCACTCTCTCTGTTTCTCTCTCTCTTCCTCTTCTCTCTCGCCGGGGCGGAACTCACTGTGGGTTCACGCCCTCGGGAGATGAGACACCTGGGTCTCATTAAGGTGAGCAGCATTTAAGCCAGGAGGTGACTGCTGTTCGTCACTGGATTGTTGTCTACCACGCGTTAGTGAAGTCAAGCTACAGCAAGTTTAGTTAAGAGTGTTTTCCTTTGTGCGTCGTACTTAACCCTGTCTCCCTGTCTACAGAGCTTCCTGGATTTTCCCCCGTGTGATTCCCCTGTGGCAGTGTCGGAGTGTGAGCCTGTGATCGTGTGAGTGGATAATCTGAAGAACGTGTGCTTTCCCCTGGACTTCCCTGGAGACCACTTCCCCCCACTCAGCTGTATATAGCACCTCCCGCACATTCTTGTATATACACCTGGTGAATTGTAAATAAACCCTTCTTGTGAGCATCAGAACCGGAGTCCTGCGCTTGAGTCCTCCTCAAAAACAATAAATAACCTTTTAAAAGATTAAAACTCCAAAACTGTGTGTGTGTGTGTGTGTGTGTGTGTGTGTGTGTGTGTGTGTGTGTGTGTGTGTGTGTGTGTGTGTGTGTTGCGTGTGTGTGTGATGCTGGTGAAATGCACAGTGAACAAACAAGCTGATGAGTAAGATAACCTGCTGAGAATGACCTGCCGTAGCACTCCTTCCTACGCTGTGAGTGTAAAAGTGCTCCTACAGTCTCATGCAGGGGGTGGGTGTCAAGGAGCGGCTGTGTGCTGGCAGGAGAGGACCCAGATGCAGACTCACAGAAACAAGACGTAACTCAAAAAATGGCTTTGTTTACAGAAAGGGGAAATAAACAATACAAAACTAACCTGGGAAAAACTAGTTAGCCGAACACTCGGAGAATTCCACACAACCATGAGTGACGACGCGACACAGATCTAAGGGAGACTCTGACATAAATACATAGAAAGCTAACGAGGGACGTAGGAGCACACAGGGAACACAGCTGACACTAATAGTAACAATGAGACAGGGAAAGAGCAAACACAACATGACGTACACTGACGAGAGACTGTCAAAGTAAAACAGGAAGTACACGACAGACACAGAGACCCAGACTAGACACTGAACAGAGGGAACACTGAGTACAGGGACAAGAGCAACATGAGACACTACTGACTGGGGAACGAGAAGGCAAACACGAGGACAGAAGTGAACTACACAGAACATGGGGGTACAGGGACCCAAACCTAAGCAGTAGAACTCTCAAACCAAGGAGTATGTATGATTTGTTAGTATGTATGAACAACACATAAGAAAGGATATATGTATAAATGACTAAATATAGATTTTTGAATGTTATTCTGACTGTGTTATACAGGTCAGGTTTTTTTTACTTGGGAGTACAGTTCAGTGATGATCCAGTCCAAAGATGGCGAGCCACCCCTCCAGGATCCTTGAGATGATTGTTTTAAGAAGAGAACTAAATTCTTTGGACGAACCGTGAACTGTACAAACTCTACTTAAGTGGTAGGACAGATTTGCACTTCATTCCTCCTTTGCACATCCTGCAAGGAGAATCCTCATTGCTGGACTCACACTTAAGGGTGTCGGCTGACACGAGAGAGAGACTGAGTCAAATCCCCCGGGGGTGTGTGTGTTTTGTTTATTATTTTCCGTGACTTGGGCCCAATTTTTCCTTTCATGTATTGTTATTGTTTTCATTGTATGTATGTGAGATTCTTTAATTGTGAATACAAATTGATCAAACCAAGTTCTCAGAGCATTTAATTAGTCATCCACTCTGCTCCAGTAGTCGAACCTCAGCTATTGGCTCAACACACAGGTAACCATTTAAATCTGTATCCCAAGTGTTGAAAGAGGTGTTACAGTTAGGTTAGACAACATCCTCTCCTCAAAACATCCTCGATGGACTTCAGCGGACAGTCCTGGACAGAGCTGGCCCTTTGGACCAGAGATTAGAGCGATTTGACCTGCAAGGCTACTCAGGTTTCTTCATATCAGGGAAAGTAGGGCAGACACTTGCATGTCAAGGCAGTGAGGCTGGACCAGTCCCCCCACCTACATCGGCTCCAGAACCCTGCATTATCTACTGGATAAGACTCAGAGGATCAGCCAGACATGTCTAGATCTGTCCAGCAGCCTCCTCCTGGTAGGACATTCCCAGATAGACTTAAAGGAAACTCATTTCTGTTTGTATCCATAATCTCATTCTTTCAGTCACTCCTCAGAGCTTGTGACCATATGCATGGGCAGGAACATAGCTCCACCTACAAATCTAAAACATCAGGGCCCGCTCTCTCCTCACCAGGGCAGATCAGCAGAGCATCCACATCACTGCAAACACAGCACTAATCTATCTGTCAATCTTCTGCTCCACTCTCCCTTCCCCTGTAAACGACACCCTTAGATACTTAAAGTCCTCCAAATGGGGGAACTCGTCCGTGACCTGGAGTGAGCACTCCACCCTTTACCAACTCCATGAAGCGCTTGGTCTCTCCAAAGCGTGCTGCACATGCGTGTCTGTTACATGCTTCCTTGATATGGGTTGCGTGACCAGAGAACTCCAGCTCTCTCAGGTACAGTAGATGCAGCTACGTCTCCAACATTCTGATAACTTCTAGTCTGGAAAGTTCCCCATCCAGACGATGAAGGCAGTGATGGCATCTGAGTCTTTCTTCTTTATAAACACTGACAGATACTAGATACTGTGTGTTACTTTAATTTAGGACCAGCTGCAACTGAATAAATTCAGAATACAGTTAATAAGTCCCATTTATTAAAACTGTAAAGGTGGAATTGTTTGACTGGAGTCCTCTGAGACCTAAAAACATTTGTATTTTTAAAAAAAGCACCAATCAAAGCAGAAATAGAAAATTGTGTGAAACATTAGCAACAAACTGACAAATTCATTAAAAATTTAAATGACAGAAAAAAACATCTGTGAGGTATGACAAAAATCTACCACAGACTTCAGTCAGTGTGATGAGGGTTAATAGTGACATAATTATAACCTGTAGAGCTGCTTGAAGACTTTTCAACCATGTTGAATGATGTTGGATGTTTTTGTTCTGATCAAAATACTGTAACTGAGCTTGTGTAACAGTGTTTATGTTGTATGTGATTCCATAATAACCACAATGGATTTGTGATGTTTATTGGCTCAATGGCGCCCTCTCTCAGAGGCAGTGGATCACTGCATTGTGTGGGATCATTAGGTATCAGCATGTGTGCGACCACTATACAGAGCATGTGACCTCTGTAACTGTCTAACTGTTAATAAGAAGAGTTTCAGTGGTTTGTTGTAATTGTGAAGTCCTGAAACAGTCACATAATATCACTGCACACCGGCTAGAAGCTGCTATTATTTTGTAGTGTGCTGTGTTTGAGCCTCCTGTAATGAGCCAACCTGCCTGACCTGCACATATTCTGCTCTAATCCACGTGATAAAAAGCAGCACTAAAATATAAACGTCTTTGTTCATCATTCACTACACAACACAGAGTCAAGAGATTTTTCTATCAGTCAGCACCTGGTTTCTTATGAATGTGATCAACTATATGCAGTATTCTCACATATTTAAGTCTTTGTTCTCTTATTTGCGTTTCATGAGGTGATACCTGATAATCTCTGCACCAGATCAGTCCTGTTCATCTTCATTAAAGCCTTTCTGGTCTCCTCCACACTCTCTCCTCTGTACGTCTCCTCCATCATGATTGAATCAATGAAAAACTTGCTATGTTTAGCAACCTAGATGATAAAAAAAAGTGCAAATAATTTGTGGTGATTTTAATATAGATTTGCTAAACCCAAATGGACATCAGAAAACAACAGATTTCATAAATACAATGTATAGTAACTCCCTTTTCCCTGTAATTATAAAACCAAGTAGAATAACAATTGATACAGCTACATTGATAGATAATATATTCACAAATAAAATTGACCATGAAATAGTAGGTGGACTTCTTATAACTGATATAAGCGATCATCTTCCTGTTTTTGCAATTTTTCAAAATTATTTTGGGATTAAAACTAAACAAAAGATATGATATGACATAGAACAACAAGAGCCATTGCTGCCCTCCAGGTGGACTTAAAGGAACACAATTGGAATGAGGTTTTTGCAAATGAAGATTCAAATAGTGCATATGATGCATTCTTATCAACTGTAATTTCACTATATGAAAAACATTGTCCTTTAATGAAAATCACTAGAAAGCATCACAGATCAAATAAGCCATGGATCACAAAGGGGATAGAAGATGCATGTAAAAAGAAAAATAATCTATATAAGAGATTCATAAAACAGAGGACAAAAGATGCTGAAATAAAGTACAAGTTATATAAAAATAGATTAGTAAATATTATAAGAACAAGTAAGAAAGAATATTACCACAAATTATTTGAGCAAAGTAGAAGTAACACACAAGAAACATGGAGGATATTAAATAGTATAATCAAAAAGGGCTCAAAAATAAGAATTATCCAGATTATTCTAAAAAAGATAAAGATATTGTGCTTGATAAAACTAAAGACATTGCAAATGAATTTAATGATTTCTTTGTAAATGTTGGCTTTAATTTAGCAAAAGAAATTCCAGAGTCAAGAAATAATAACGACCTAAATAAACATATTATTCAGAATATGTCCTCCATGTTTATTGGTGCTGCAACTCATAGAGAAATAATTAACATTGTGAAGACATTTAAAAATAAAAAGTCCACTGACTGTTTTGGTATTGACATGATATTAGTTAAAAGTATTATAGAATATATAGCGCAACCTTTTGCATACATTTGTAATCTGTCCTTTCGAACTGGTGTATTTCCCTCACAAATGAAAATAGCAAAAGTTATTCCAATCCATAAAAACGGAGAGAGATGTCAGTTTACCAATTATAGGCCAATATCAATACTCCCACAGTTCTAAAAATTTTTTAGAAAAGTTATTTGTTAATAGACTTGATAAATATATTGAGAACCATAATCTCCTAAGTGATAACCAATATGGCTTTAGAGTGAAAAGGTCCACTTCGATAGCAGTGATGGAACTTGTAGAAGGGATATCTAATGCTATAGATAATAAGGAATATACTGTTGGTGTTTTTATAGACTTAAAAAAGGTGTTTGATACAATTGATCATTCTATATTAATGAATAAACTAGAGAGATGTATGCTATGCCTCTTATGCCATAGCATACAAGTGGATGAAAAGTTACCTGGATGACAGATATCAATATGTCGAATTCAATAATGTAAAGTCTAAGCAGTTGAAGGTAACTTGTGGTGTTCCTCAGGGCTCTGTGCTGGGCCCTAAATTATTCATATTATATATAAATGACATATGTAGTGTTCCCAAACTGTTAAAATGTGTATTGTTTGCTGATGATACCACTCTGTATTGCTCAGGTAAAAACCTAGAACAGCTTCTGACTACAGCGGAAAAGGAGTTAAACATATTAAAAAACTGGTTTGATGTAAATAAGTTATCATTAAATATAAAGAAAACAAAATTGATTATTTTTGGCACTAGACAAATAAAAAATGTATCTAAAATCAGGGTTAATGGAATTGAAATTGAAAGAGTGTACAAAAATAAATTTCTTGGAGTGATAATTGATGATAAGCTGAGTTGGAAGTCTCATAAATCATGTGAAAACAAAAATGTCAAAAACCATTGCTATTCTCTATAAAACAAAGCATGTCCTGAACAAAAAATCATTATACACACTTTATTGTTCTCTGTTGCTTCCATATATGACTTACTGTCTGGAGATATGGGGTAATGCATATAAAACGAACACTCTTCCTATTTTCAAGTTACAAAAAAGAGCTATAAGAATTATAAACCAATCAAACTATATAGAACCAACTAACATTTTGTTTATTAATCTGAATACCCTGAAATTTTATGATTTCGTTGAATATAAAATGGCACAGATAATGTATAAAGCACAAAATAACTTGCTTTGCCCCAGTACTCAGAAGCTGTTCAAAGTCAGAGAGTCAATATGACTTAAGAGGAACAGATTTCTAAAAAAAAAAAAAAAAAAAAAAGATAAGGACAAATATAAAGCAGAGATGTGTTTCTGTTAGAGGAGTTAACCTGTGGAACAGTTATGACAGTGATTTGAAAAGGTGTAGTTCTTTTTCCTTGTTTAAAAACATGTTTAAAAATAGAGTATTAGAAAAATATATATATCAAGAATGAAAAGAGCAAAAAAACCCAAAAAAAACCCAACTCTTGATTCTTTTGCTTTGATGTAGTTACTTATGTAAGGTGGAAAGTTTTTTTTTTTGTTTTATTCTTTGCTTCGAGCCCTGTGTACAGGAGCTGCATGCAAAAAGATCTTTTGTTAAGAGGGTTGGCGTAATAAGCAAATGCTTCGGCCAATACCTTTTGATTAGCCTTGTCTCATGCTTTCTTGCTTTGTGGTAGATCTTTGTTCTGTCTTCACTGAGATATTTGAATGCTAATCAATAAAATCAAATCAAATCAGCTCAACTACATCCTGTGTGTTTGCGGTTTTCAGTCGGCCCCTTGGCTTGGATGATAGATCTTTCTCCAGTTCAATGAGGGACTTGAACTCAGCAAAGTCCTCTGGACTCAACTGGTTCAGTGTTTCAATGAGCAGCTTCTTAGTCGTCATAGTTACCACCTGGAAAATGAAGAAATCATATTATACATGAAGGACAGCATGTCTGCTGTTTGTTCATTTGATGGATGGAAACTCACTGCTTTGTATTTCACTAATGACAACATTACTGACATGGACGTTTGTTACTTTTCATGAAAACTGTGACTGGACGTGAACGTCAAACATCAGCTTGAAACTTGAATAAAATTGTGTAATAAAAACATGCAACCCACAGCAGCGTGTGTTTAGCTTGTTGGAAAGGCCCTCCACAACAGTCTCGTTTTCAAATGTGCCTCCTTGCGAAAATGAATTGCCCACCCCTGGTTTATACAAACTCTTTCAAATTAAAAGCCCTCTAGATTCTCACAGGTGAGAAACACTTTAATTCTTAACAAGGCTTTTATTGTAAAACAAAATGTGGAAATTATTGTAAAAAGAAAAAAATTATATTTTTCTTTTTTTAACATTGGAAAATAATGTTTTTGTCATAATATCTGTGACTCTGACATTCACCATCCAGGGGGCAGAGCTGTGTGAGGAAGATCTAGTGTCTGATGAAGATAATGGAGATGAAATTGCGCACAGACAACTTTAAGATCACGTGACTATTGTGGCCTTTTTAAACCTCTACAACCGAGAACTCTACCGTGACCGTAACCTCCGGTTCTTTCCCACAGAGCTCTGCACCTCTGCTTCAAACCAGCAACAGTCACATGATCTAATATAACTTATTATTATTATATCTCATTCCTCGTTACACACATATGAAAACAACTCCAATTAAAGCTGCAAGCAGCGTTATGAGGGCCCTCGCACCCCGGCGCGTCGAGCACTCCCAACACCTACAACCAGCACGTCCGATCTGATGTCACATTGATGGAATTCATGCATTTAACCACCAGCTAACATTTCATCTCATTCAATCATGATTATAGTCGTACCACTAGGTGGCGCTCTAACCATTACTGACAAATGGCATAACAAACATTTCCGAGCTCGAGTCTCATCACGCCTGCGACCTTTGGGAGAGATTGGACATCGTGTTTTTGAGTGACAGCAGTGTTTGAAACTCCACGTGCCGCCATGACCACCCCGTTTCCCTGAACGTAAAAAGCTTCACAATTTAACATCACAAAGGTCTTTAGATTCCACGCACTGGAGATCACGTTAATCTGATGAAATCCCTTGGAGGAGTTCGTCAAAGTACGGTGCCTGAAAAGAGGGGAAAATGTCGCCAAAATTACACATTAATTTTAAAATGGCTGACTTCCTGTTGGATTTGGGATATTGCTCCAAGAGACCTTTTTGCACATCTTGATATCTTCCATAAGCTTACCAGGTTTCAGACTCTTAGATGAAACACAGAGCAGGGGCTGATGTTTTGAAATTTTGTAGGGGGCGCTGTGGAGCCATTTTGCAAGGTTCCATAAATGTATCACATAACAAAAAAGCCTTCATCACATTGAAGTTGTGGGCCAAATTTCAAGACTTTTTAAACTTTCCAAGCCCCTCAAAACCAACTTCATTTTTCATGGCGAACCGCATTACCACCAGGGTGCGCCGTTCAGTTTAAAGTCACAATTTTCTCACTGAAGCAGCATGAAGGACTGATGGTGATATTGGCTGTATCCCAATTCAGGGTCTGCAGCCTTAAAGACCGCTAAGGCCGGAAGTGCGAGGCTTGTGAAATGGGACGGTCTAGCCTCCGTGCTGCCCAGGTTGCCTAGCAACCATCATACTAACAGCTGGAAACGTTTCATACAGCTTTGTTTGACAGAAATGAAGGAGAAAATCTTTTGTTCATTTGTTTGTTTGTTTCTACTTGAGCTTTGATCATTCTCTGATTAAGCTCAGCTATTGAACGGCGTATATTTTAAAGTAAAGGCTTTAAAACCAAGTTAGTACAAACGTCACTAATGTCACATAACTTTGCCGACATGTGACCAACAGGAATGTTTTAATGTTCTTCGTTATTAAACATTTGCACATAAATAAGTGACATAATATTCAGTACTTACTTAAAGTTTACTCTTCGGGCGCCCCTCATCCGCCGTTTTTTTTCAGCAAAATTATCCACACCCACCACCACGCTATGCATTCTGGGATATGTTGGGCCACGAAGTCTACACCGCCACGTCCTTAAAATTCAGGGAAATGGAGGACGCATTTGAGGGCCGCATTTCGAGCAGCCTTCGAATTGGGACAGCCTTCGTCGCGTCGTTGTGACGTAATCGGCCTTAAAATGCAGCCTTTAAGGCTGCAGACCCTGAATTGGGATACAGCCAATCACCGCTTTTGAGGTGGCCACGATGAACCTGTGAAAATCATGCTGTGTCCCAATTCAGGGTCTGCACGCTTGAAGTACGCATTTTAAGTGCGGTTACGTCACCGCCAAGCGACGACGGCTGTCCCAATTCGAAGTGTACTTCAAATGCATACTCCAAATGCGCCGTCGATTTCCCCAAATATCAAGCGTGGTCCGGTGCACGCTTCGTGGTCCCATATATCGCACAATTCATAGCGCGGCGGTGGGTGTGGATAATTTTGCAGCAAAATACGGCAGAAGGGAGCGGCCGAAAAGTGAACTGTCAAAAGTAAGTACTGAACATGACGTCACTTATTCATGTGCGAATGTTTAATAACGAAGAACATTAAAACATTACTGTTGACCACATGTCGGCAAAGTTATGTGACACTAGTGATGTTTGTACTTTCAGCATTAACTTGGTTTTAAAGCCTCTACTTCTAAATATATATATTTTCGACCTTAATCTTAAAGAGAATAATTAAAGTCAGTCATATATCCACAAACACAACAAGCTGAAAGTCGGTGAGATCTATATTTCTCTCTCTCTCTCCCCCCCTCTCATATATATATATATATATATATATATATATATATATATATATATATATATATATATATATATATATATATATATATATATATATATATATATATATATATATATATATATATACATATATATATATATATATATATATACATATATATATATATATATATATATATATATATATATATATATATATACATACACACATATATACATACACATATATACATATACATACACACACCCAGCACGCCCCTGCGGGCGGTTTATCCTTCAAGCTCGGGTCCTCTACCAGAGGCCTGGGAGCTTGAGGGTCCTGCGCAGTATCTTAGCTGTTCCCAGGACTGCGCTCTTCTGGACAGAGATCTCCGATGTTATTCCCGGGATCTGCTGGAGCCACTCGCCTAGCTTGGGAGTCACCGCACCTAGTGCTCCGATTACCACGGGGACCACAGATACCTTCACCCTCCACATCCTCTCGAGCTCTTCTCTGAGCCCTTGGTATTTCTCCAGCTTCTCGTGTTCCTTCTTCCTGATATTGCTGTCATTCGGAACCGCTACATCGATCACTACGGCCGTCTTCTTCTGTTTGTCTACTACCACTATGTCCGGTTGGTTAGCCACCACCATTTTGTCTGTCTGTATCTGGAAGTCCCACAGGATCTTAGCTCGGTCATTCTCCACCACCCTTGGGGGCATTTCCCATTTTGACCTCGGGACTTCCAGGTTATACTCGGCACAGATGTTCCTGTACACTATGCCGGCCACTTGGTTATGGCGTTCCATGTATGCCTTGCCTGCTAGCATCTTGCACCCTGCTGT
Organism: Neolamprologus brichardi; assembly: GCF_056152115.1. NCBI lineage: Eukaryota > Metazoa > Chordata > Actinopteri > Cichliformes > Cichlidae > Neolamprologus > Neolamprologus brichardi. Next base: position 30,005,624 of record NC_142114.1, on the reverse strand, counting down.
TATGTGCTGGATTGTCTCTGGGGCATCTTTACACAGCCTGCACCTGGGGTCTTGCCTGGTGTGATAGACCCCAGCCTCTATGGATCTTGTACTCAGAGCTTGTTCTTGTGCTGCCATGATTAGTGCCTCTGTGCTATCTTTCAGTCCAGCTTTGTCCAGCCACTGGTAGGATTTCTGGATATCAGCCACCTCCTCTATCTGCCGGTGGTACATACCGTGCAGGGGCCTGTCCTTCCATGATGGTTCCTCGTCTCCCTCCTCTTTCTTGGGTTTCTGCTGCCTGAGGTATTCACTGAGCACGCTGTCAGTTGGGGCCATCTTCGTGATGTATTCTTGGATGTTCGTTGTCTCATCCTGGACTGTGGTGCTGACACTCACCAGTCCCCGACCCCCTTCCTTCCGCTTAGCGTACAGCCTCAGGGTGCTGGACTTGGGGTGAAACCCTCCATGCATGGTAAGGAGCTTTCTTGTCTTTATGTCAGTGGCTTCTATCTCCTCCTTTGGCCAGCCTATTACCCCAGCAGGGTACCTGATCACGGGCAGGGCGTACGTGTTGATGGCCCGGATCTTGTTCTTACCGTTCAACTGACTCCTCAGGACTTGCCTGACCCTCTGCAGGTACTT